>NC_068317.1:16071213-16371213 GCF_025860055.1 Xyrauchen texanus | reverse complement strand
ACGACAGCTTAAATAAGATTACACTTCCATTGAAACTGTTGAGAGGCAAGGCTGGTTTAAGTTGACTACTTAAGGGTAAGCCTAGTTGATTCTCTATGGATTCACAATGCATTTAACAGGCTTTAGAATGATGTTTATACGCATTGTAAACTGTGTCCGTCTCGGATAACAGAGACGACATAAAGAGACAAAATGTTAAATTACCTTAGGTTAAAGGGTACTAGCATTTCAGAAAGAACTGGGTTTACTTTATTTACAAATTCCCCGACTATCCACTGTCTGCTGGGCAATACAGATTAAGATGGCAGGAGAAATGCATTATAGTCTAACGGTGCGTTTGCTGAATTGGGTTTGGGTAGTTGGCGTGAATGCAGTTTGATGTGATTTTGAGCAGTATGTTTCAGGTAAACTCTGATGAAGTTTATTAGTGGTATAAAAGCAATCTGCCATAACATGTGGAAGTGAACTGCTTTTGATAACATGCAATTTTCATATTTGCATTCTCTCGTTCAACATAACATTTCCAAAAACTTACATTTAAACTGAAACATTTCTCAAAACTGCTAATTTCAGAATAAATTGTCATCGGAGAACAGTACACATTCTTTGCATCTCTTGCAAAGCATCTACAAGTGCCTTTCTCTGTGTGTAAAATTTTGAAGGTAAATCCAAACGGACAAACACTTAAATAACAGCAAAACTGGCACATTTTCTCCCGGAGATGTTATAGCTACAGTGGTAAACAGCTGCCACTAGTATTCACAATGGTACTAACGTTGATGGCCCAATCATACCTCAGTTCGGACCCAAAAGTACAATATGAAAAGAGACTAGCGATGGCAGGGGGAGGGGTGTGGTATCGAACTTGAGTTAAGACCAAGCAATCGAACCTTAAATGAGTTAATCTAATAAAGACCTGACTTTATTTGCATCCTTGACGGTTTCTCATTTCGTTGGAGTTTGCATCACATTTCTATATCTCAGAAGAGCATGAAAGAGAGGAGAGGAAAAAAGAGAAGGGGAAAATAGAAAGAGATCAGAGGGAAACCCTTAGCTGATCCTGCAGTTCAAAACATCGTACTTGTAGAAAAAAGTCTGTTCCAGCTCTGATGAGACAAGCAGTATTTCCCTTTAAACCAGTCTTCAAAGGAGCAGCTGGCTGTCTCATCAGAATATTTTATCAGATGAACAGATTATACTCAAACAGATACAAATGGTCGCTAAAGACCAGTAATAGCCATTTTAAATATCAACAAAAGCTTTCCGCTACTTTCTTCTATCGTGTTGTAATCATTAATGTGTTAGATAGATAGGATAGGTGGAGTGGTGGTGGTGTAGTGGTCTAAACCACATAACTGGTAAACTGGTAATCAGAAGGTCGCTGGTTCGATCCCCACAGCCACCACCATTGTGTCCTTGAGCAAGGCACTTAACTCCAGGTTGCTCTGGGGGATTGTACCTGTAATAAGGGCTCTGTAAGTCGCTTTGGATAAAAGCGTCTGCCAAATGCATAAATGTAAATAGATGAAATGGGTAAATGCCAAAGGTGGACAAGATGGTGAGTTCAAAGGTCATTGTGTCATTGTGATAAGGTCAGTTAATGTCAAGTGCACTGAGATGCAAATTCATTTTTCAATGTTTTACAGTAATTTCACAGCAACATGGTTTTAAAACATTTTCTTTTTTTGAACATTCATTTCCTTCAATTAATGACAAATGGGACTATGAGAATTCATTGCACATAATCTGAAAATAATGAAAGCGGTTGTGTTCTTTCGCTACACTACTATAAAATAATATTTCTATGTTTTGCATGCCAGGACAAATGCAGTAAATATGGCATTAATGTGCATTCATTTTTATGTGTTCCAAAGAGACATGGCCTCTACTGTATATTAACAGACTGATGTACTGTACTGTATATCTAAAATGGGGCTGGTAACTTTATAAAACCAACAAAAATCAACTAACAATATGAATCGGCACTTTGATCTAAAGTAATACAAATAAGTAATACAATTAGGGTGAGTCCATACTATGGAAGCAATATCTGTGGCAATAAACTTTATCTCACATCTCATAACCCATGTCTAAGGGCAAAAACAAACCTTCTTGGTCAGGCGTTCATGAAACAGGCTGAAAGGGGCATCAAGTATTGATTTGAGCTTTAAGTCATATGTTATGCTATCTAAATTGAACATATAGGCCAATTTATTTTATTTGAAGCACCTAGACAATATGGTTTTTGGTAACACTACTTATTCTGTGGTACTGTATATTGTTTTGTAAAGTGTTAACTCTGTGCTGTACTGTATTGTATTTTGTTATTTATATTGCATAACATTATACTGTATGATGTGCTGTGTCCTATTTTTTTCAAAGAATCTTTCAGAATTTTCAAAGACAGTCTGAACTCCACTTGGCATTCAAACAAAAAGCTTAACTCACAGCAGATGTTTGACACTTTAAAACTAGAGGTCTTCAAACCCCTTGCTGCTATAAAACAATACTGCACAATGCATATGTAAAGTTTATTTCTGAACTTTTAGTTCTTTAAATTGTAGCTTGTCATTGTTGCACTAGTAATGTTTTATATCCATGTATCCAGCTCTTCTGTGGCAGTGAAGCGTAGAGATTAATTCACTTGCTGTATCACACAGACCTGATGATCTACTACTCACTCTTGTCACAGCTACAGAATCAGGTGAACAGTAGCTAAACATGATGCTGCTTTGGACAGACTCGATTAATGTGCCTTCTAAATATGCAAAGAAACTATTGAAGACAGCAGGTTCTTAATTAAATGCTTAAGAATCTATTTTACAATTCATAAAAGTCCATTATAACTTTTGAAATAAAATATATTTAAAAAATATATATAATAATAATAATAATTTGTGCCTAGTGCCAGTGTTCAGTTTATGGCAAAAAATAATGTGACCATTTTTTAAACACTCCACATTCGCTTAAAGCACACACATTTTTTTTTTTTTTTTTTAAATACACATTATTGTCTACTAATTCAGAACAGGATTTTAAAATAACTGACTTAATAGAATAAAACCATACAAATGTAACGCACTGAGTTGGTTTGCTCGTGCACGTTGATAGCATGTTCTCATTGATCAGCGCTTGCTCCCTCGAGCCCTTTTAAATACAGATGTGGAGGCATCTGGATGAGACCCAAATATACTGACCACACAGTAACGTCCAGAAGACTGTGACTGCTTGTACTCACCCCTAGTTTCTTACTCCGAATCCTCACGTATCCCTGTTTCACTATATCGTTGAAGTTTGAAGCCATCCTGACAGCCTCCCAGTCCTCTTTCCCCCTTTTCGGATGCGAGTCCCTTTAGAAGTCAGTACGACATTCAGTCCTTTAACAACCTGCCTCAGTGCCGCTGCTGCTGCTCGGGCAACCGGCTCGAGCGGCTCATTCCATCCGAGAATAGGGAGACAGCGCGCGTCAGATGATTTAATTCAGAAAGGAGTGCAGCTTCCTGGAATGCTCCATACGAGGAGTGTCAGAGGGGTGGATTCGCTGTGAATCACTTGCATAAAAATAATATAGATTTATTTTCCATTTGTTCGTCTGTTCGTTCATTCAGTCATTCATTCATTTAAATGTCCTGATAATGTGATTGAAGAGTCATAAAATTTAAGATTTTACACATGAAAAGTATGTAAATACGTGTGTGTGTGTGTGTGTGTGTGTGTGTGTGTGTGTGTGTGTGTGTGTGTGTGTGTGTGTGTGTGTGTGTGTGTGTGTGTGTTTAAATGTCCTGATATTTATTTACTTATTTGAATGTGATTTAAGTGTCATAAAAAGTAATTTAAATATTTGTCTTTTTATTTATTTTGCTTGTTTATTTTTTACTGAAATGTCCTGATATTGCTGTAATAAATGTCACACATGAAATGTTTTTATTTATTTAAATTTGTGTCTTTTGGCATTGTGGCAGTATCATATTATTATGAGTGAATCTTGCAAAAACATCTTCAGGTCACATTTCACCTCAAAACAAAAGAAAATAATAGTACATTTTTATGTCAGTTAAATATTAAAAATGAATAAACTATTATTTAGGTTTCAAAAAAAGTATATTATTCAGCATAAAGAAAATGTTTTTTTTTTTTAATCGTGATATTATTTTCCTGACAATTACCTCATTGTGATTTACATGTTCATCATATTTCACATTATTCCCAAAAATGTGTTTCATTTTTTAAATATAAATATAGATTAATTTTTTATTTATTTCTTTTGATTTTGGGGTTAACGTGTTCTTGACAGGTTTTGTGTGATTCATCAAATAATACACTTGTGTATTATAACTAATAATTGCATGTTATTATTAATTCCAAGATTCACAAACCAAACCAAAACACAAGCAATAAGTAATCCTAAAGACTCCAGATACTAATTTACATCAAACTGCATGTGCTTTGTGATATCTTCTGAGACTTAATTTTCATTCAAGTTCATTTTTCTTTTATATTAGCATCCGTTAGTAATACAATCAAAGGGTGGTGATACTAGGTGATGGGAGATTTTGTTTTGCTGATTGCATCCTCATGATTAAAAGATCAAAGTGGATATAAAGCAATGAAAAAAGGGGGTAAAAACTGTGATAAAATATTCATATATTAGATGCACAGCACGGTGTAGCTCCACTGACACAAATGCTGAACATGCCAGCAAAAGCTTCATCCTCTATTCCTACTTCATGGAGACACCCTTTTTCCTGTGATAAACTGCCCAAATCCAGCACATTAAATACAGCTGATGATACATTTACATGTGTGACTGTGTGAGAGAGTTCTGACTGCTTCAGTGACAATTGAATGACACTGATATGAATGAATCCTGCACATGTGTGTAAGAAATCTGCTAGTTTATCTCTCTGTATATCTAAAAATCATGTCACACAGTCATTCATTGTTTCCCCCAGGGATAAAAGGTATCTTTCTAAGAAAGAAAGTCCTTGTTACTTCACAGATTTGCTACTTTGAGAGATTTTCATTTGTTTATTGTGCTTCAGTGCACAACATTATGCCTCTATTTATGAATTAACACATACAAATCTGCCCAGAATAACTGTTATGTAAAACAATGGTACAACATACATTACATACCAACCTGTATTATATTAGTAGATTAGTATGATTATACACATCAGTCAACAAACTTTCAGCTTATTCCTCATTTTTTGACCTTTCATATAAAGCACTCAATAAATGTACAACCCTAAGACGGAGCATTTCTTTCACAGCAACTTTTTTGCAATTTGCAAGCCCCCCACTTCATGTAATGCATTCAAAATGAAATCTCCACTGTCCACCCACAGGAGTTTGCTGTCATATTAATGATACATTCATAAATGTTGAATAGGAAATGGTTTGAGGGTGTGTTTACCCTTCACTTTTGAGGTAACATTGTTTAGCAGGCTAGCTGCCTTTGAAGTAATTTACCTGTGCTTAGGACAACTCAACAATAAAAGAGAGTTATACAAAATGCATAACCCTAAGGAGTCTGAGAGCTGTCACTGTAGGTGGCTTCACTCTGCAATGGAACAAAGTCTTCAACTGGAAAAGAAAAACAAAGGAGATCACACATCTCATTGTGCAGAATGTGTGTCTGTGTGAGGCAGAAGTGTTAACGGTAAACTATTAATCATGGGCTGGCTGTGCTATATTAAGATATATTTTGTCAAAAATGTTTGCATCTTGTCAGATTTTAACTGCTGTCTGACTGTCACACTCATTCACACATACACAGTGAGCATGTGAAATGTCACACGACTCATTGCCACTGCACATTGATTGAAAATTCAGTTAAAAGCACTCCCTAATAGATGGCTATTTTCATCTAGTAATGTTTTTCTTCATTAAAGTGTTCCAATGGTGATATTTATTATAAATATCTTGCCATATAATGCATGAAGACCATTAAAGATTTTTCCATAGATTGAGCTTAAATTAAATATGCTATTTGTCTAAATATGCTAAATTTGCTTTTGGCTATTAACAGCATTACATTTGCTTAAACATGAGATGTCACTTGAGATGATTAAATATCTCAAGTGATTTTCTATCTTTTGTGCTCTAAAAACATTAAAGTTTGAAATGACAAACACCCATATGCCTACTGTTCATTCAATTGTCACTGCAACTATTCTCCATTAGATGGCAATGTAACATTTGATGCAGTTCGTAGTGACCTCAGGGACCAGTCAGTTCATGTACTGTTTACAGAGCACTCAAATGGCACATGGATGAATCTTTATACCTGAATAAATGTGATATAGCCTAATTTGGAGACTCACTTTAGGTGCTCACCCTCCACCAATTGGTACAAAAATTATCTTACTAGAGAAAAAAAAAATATTGAAATGAAAAGCACATTTATTTTAAATTTGAGTAATTTTTCCTCATTAAAAAAAGTTTTACTCCTAAAGAAATTAATTAAAGATTAAGAATCCAGTCACATCAGTAGCCTCATAAAAGCTGTTTTATTCTACGTGGAGAGGGTCCCCTCATGGGGGCTGCCATGTTTGGATCACGTTACCAGCAGATTGCTACTCACTTAATCACAGTAACTGTCCTCTTATTGGACACTTTCACTCATGGATTCAACTTGGCTGATTAAAATATTCATATAACATTCATATATAATAGTGCATTTCTACAATGTCATATGAAACTGAAAACTATAGATTTTGAAAGTAAGTCTAAGATTACACAAAAATAAAATTTACATGCAAAAGTTTTAAATGCTTGGTTCCCCTTCTATCGCTCTCTCCACGTTGTGTCGGAGAAGCGACACTAGGGGTCCATCTTGAGCACCGAAAAAACCTCTGATCTATGAAAAAAGGCTAATGCGAAGTTGGCAGCTAGTATTTGCATACCCCGCCCCCGGACATATGGGTACAAAGGCGAGGCAAATACTAGAGTTCATTCAGAAATTTTCTTCGGAGCCGATGGTTGTGCATGCTGTTTGCGTGAGACCACACCAGTTCCAGTATTCCTCTGACGCTTTGCATGCTGTTGGATTGATGGCGCAATACAGCGGCGATTTCTCCTTCTTGCACGGCAGTGCAATTGCCCCTGGGCGCTTCGACAGTGCAGAAACCCAAACTCTAAGAGAGTTGTTTAAAAGAGTGATTTTCTCTAAAAGATCAATACACAGCGGCGTTGAACGTCCTTTTCAGGACGCGTCATTTTAAAGACGTGTTTCCGCCTCTGTGTAGTTTCTGGATGCGGTTGATTTCTCCCCACCTCGGACGATCATAAAAGCTGCCTGGCGTACCTGGGTTGCGATTACACGCAGGCAGCATTTTTATGAATGGTCTATGTTTTCAGGGCGAGAACAACAGCATTGCGGTTGTAGGCTTTCTTTTGTCATGAGAGAAAGCCACTTCAGCCGGCCCCCGTGCCTCGCCTCTTTCCCACGGGATTGAGGCAGGTGCCGCGGGCGATGGAGGCGATTTGGGGACAATGACGGGCTGTGTTTGCCGGGTAAATCCCCGCGAACCACCCGCCTCCCCGGCACGCTTGCTGGTTTCCGTCCGAGCTCGGGATGAGCGATTTCTCTCCAATGGGTTACGTTCTCAGTGCGAGAACATAGCTGAGGCAGCATTGCGGTTGTAGGCTTTCTTTTGTCATGAGAGAAAGCCACTTCAGCCACCCCCCGCGCCTCGCCTCCTTCCCACGGGATTGAGGCAGGTGCCACGGGCGATGGAGGTGATTTGGGGACAATGAAAGGCTGTGTTCGCCGGGAAAATCCCATTTCATTTGGCTGCACCCCCTAACGGGGGCTGCGGTACTCACATTCTCAATAATAGAGCTATTTCCTTTTTTGTCTCTGGGTCACCTGGCCCGCAAATGCTGTTCTCACGGCACTCTGCCGCCAGGCCTCAACAGGCAAGGTAAGTGCTTTGAGTTTATTCTCAGCACCAAAGCCTCTGGACGCACCCTTGCCTCCCGACGCCACACTACAGAGGCTCCCCTCAGGGCAGACGCGCTGGCACACAGCTGGCCCACGGGGCTGCGCAAGTACGCATTTCCCCCAGTGAGCCTTCTTGCACAGGTGCTGTGCAAGGTCAGGGAGGACGAGGAGCAAGTCACTCTAGTGGCTCCATACTGGCCCACCCAGGCCTGGTTCGCCGACCTCGTACTCCTCGCTACAGCCCCTCCCTGGCGAATTCCCCTGAGGAAGGACCTTCATTCTCAGGGGCAGGGCACGCTCTGGCATCCGCATCCAGACCTCTGGAACTTCCATGTCTGGTCCCTGGATGGGACGCGGAAGATCTAGCTGGCCTACCACCTACTGTCGTAGACACGATCAACCAAGCCAGAGCCCCTTCCACCAGGCAGCTCTACGCCCTGAAGTGGCGCTTGTTCACAAATTGGTGTTCTTCCCGGGCTGAAGACCCACAGAGGTGCGCAGTTAGGTCAGTGCTCCTATTCCTGCAGGAGAGGTTGTAGGGGAGGCTGTCCCCGTCCACCTTGAAGGTGTATGTTGCTGCTATCGCGGCCCACCACGACGCAGTAGATGGCAAGTCCCTTGGTAAGCACGACTTAATCATCAGGTTCCTAAGAGGCGCCCGGAGGTTAAATCCCTCCCGGCCAAGCCTGTTCCCCTCCTGGGACCTCTCGGTAGTCCTCGCGGGCCTCCAGAGACCTCCGTTTGAGCCGCTAGAATCAGTTGGACTCAGGGCCCTCTCTCTTAAGACTGCCCTGCTGATCACGCTCGCCTCCATCAAGAGGGTTGGGGACCTGCAAGTGTTCTCTGTAAGCGACACTTGCCTGGAGTTCGGTCCGGCAGACACTCATGTGATCCTAAGACCGCGAACGGGCTACGTGCCCAAGGTTCCTACCATGCCTTTCAGAGACCAGGTAGTGAACCTGCAAGCGCTGCCCCAGGAGGAGGCAGACCCAGCCCCATCTTTGCTGTGTCTGGTACGTGCTTTGCGTACCTATCTGGACCACACGCAGAGCTTTAGACACTCTGAGCAGCTCTTTGTATGCTTTGGGGGACAGCGGAAATGAAACGCTGTCTCCAAACAGAGGCTTTCCTACTGGGTAGAAGATGCCATTTCACTGGCTTATCACACTCAGGCCGTAACCCCCCTTTGCGGGTGCGAGCTCACTCGACAAGGAGTGCTGCGTCCTCATGGGCACTGGCCAGGGGTACCTCCCTGACAGACATTTGTAGAGCAGCGGGTTGGGCGACACCCAACACCTTTACGAGATACTATAATCTCAGGGTTGAGTCAGTTTCATCCCGTGTTTTCTCAGGTCTGAGCCAGTAGAACTCGGTAACACACTGATGGGCTGACCGGGTGAATCGCTTGCATATATGCCCTTTCCCTTGCTTGAGGTAAAACTGTGTGTCTTTTTTCCCAGGAGATTCCACTCAACTCGAATCCCTGGTTGATTCCTCCCTAGCCCTCATGGGTCCGCAGTTCGGCAGAGGAACTTGCCGACCCAATCCACTGCGGGTACTCAAATCTACCCTGTACTGGAATAGGTGCTCCACAGGGTGAGGACTCCTACGCGGACTCCCCCTGTGTGTATTTTCCACGATACGGTCCCCTTACAAGTGGACCCGCGTTTTCCTTGGGTAAGTTTCGGCTGCCCTTCGGTCGCCGTGTGTAGCAACTCCCCCCTCTCTGAGGCTGGATCTACCACCGCGCCACTTCCACGTGTCGCCTAAAAACACGTGATGTATTCACCACGTTACCTCCCCAGCTGGGTATGGGTGGTCTCCGCAGGGTCTTTTCCCCCTGAAAGAATAGGAAATTGGGTAAGACCCCCTTCCCTCAGTGCATGCAAGGGCCCCGGCTGTCTATTGCTCTATGCGAGAAACATAGAGAGAAAAGAGGCCCAGCCAGGCTTGGCCCATTCCCAGGTTGGCAAGCGTCGCCTTGTTCCGCTGTCAGGGTAACCAAAAGGATTCCGACGAGTTTTGTGGGGCATTGGGGAAGGGTACGTGTAGTTTGATATAGCTGGTCGTCTGGTGCATAAAAAACACTTTTTTCATAGATCAGAGGTATATTCGGTGCTCAAGAGAGACCCCTAGTGTCGCTTCTCCGACACAACGTCTCGTTCCCTCCATCGGGGTACGGAGGTTACAATCGTAACCTAGACGTTTTTATGAACTAGGCTATCTCTCTTTTATAACTTGTTTCCTAACACTTCTATGCAGAACCAAGTGTAAAATACATGCTAGCAATTCAATGATCTCTTCAATCCTTCCCTCATACTTTGCATTAAGTTGTTTATTCAAGCAATATAAATCTAATGATCATATACTGTTAATCTGAGAGGATCATTGCAGAAAATGCATGCATAATAATCTCACTTGATCTGTTTCATTTGAAAAGTCTAGAAAGTAATGGCTGACCTTGAAACACCTGTAAAAACCATTGTAAAAACAATATAATGCAGATAACTGTCAGGCTGAGTACAGAGAATGTGCAGAGAGAACACAGTACACAGGTTGCCATGTAATTTCGATAAAAGAACCTTCTCCAAGGACACAATTTGTTTGCTTTTTTTGGGTCATTAATATTAATGTGCAATTAACAATGTTCTGCTTAGTGAAATGTTTAAAGACTTGAATCAATTATGAATTAAAACACCGAGAATGGTGGAGATGAGTTTAAGAGTGAGTTCTACCAATGATGATTCCAATCCCATGAGAGGGAGAAAGATATCAAGTCGTCAGATTCAATCATGCAAGAATACATGAGGATATAAATGCTGCAGTGCAAAAATCCTGTGCTAATTATAGCAAAGTGCTCAGCAATATCCTCTATACATAGTGCTTCACACATGAGTTTTGCTGTTCTTAGTAACTGATGTCATCATATAAGCGAAGGTTTTGCAGGTGGTGAGATGTGGATAGTTGCTACTGTAGACCTCAATGGCACTAATCTAAATTATTTTCCTTTAAACAAACTATTATCTTAGTTATTATGTGGAAATGTATTTATTAAACAAATTAAAACATAGGTTCACTTTTTTATAATTACTTCAAGACAATTAATCCCAAAAAAGCATCATAAAGGTATGGTTCACCTCTAAATTAAAATTCTGCCATAATTTATTAGCCTCAGTCACCATTCGCTTTCAAAGCATCTGTTACCAAAACAATGAAAAGTAAATGGAGTCTGAGTCATTCTGCCTAACATCTCCTTTTGTGTTCAATGGAAAAGAGAAGGTCATGAGATTGGAACAACATGAGGATATAAACGATGACACTATTTTCATTTGTTTGGGTGAACTTTCCAATTAATAGATTCTCTGTACTGCTTGGTAAATAACCTGTTGTGTTTTTCTGATGTCTGCTGGGCCTGTGGAGAGATTTGTCCTACAAAATCTCAGACAAGAATCAAGAATCCATCAATTGTCTGTGTCCTTCTCTCCTCTTAAATCCCACAAACAACGGATCATTGCACACTATGTATTAGACAAGGACAGGGCATTTATGACGTCAGTCCTTTTATATGTTCGATCAACCATTTCTCTAAAAGGCTAGATAGTACATTACCAATGGCAGGACCCAAAGTGGATACATTTATATTACTTGGAAAGGAGTGCTTGTTTGATTACTCATAGTCTTAAGCTGCTCAACAACAGAATTTTATTTTGTTTCTAGTGAACATTGCCTAGACTTCACTTTGTTATATATATATATATATATATATATATATATATATATATATATATATATATATATATATATATATATCTTTTTTTTTATTAACCTTTATGGATTAGTCCCATTCACTTCCTTTGTAAGTGCCTAATTGTTACCATTTTTCTTTTTTTTTTTAAAGGAGGGACAAATTGAAAGCAGTTCTTGTGGTGATCAACTTTTTACCATAAATGCTGGCTTAATTGTATTGAACCCGGAATAGACTTTTAATGCTGGCAGCATGAGATGTTCCTATTAAAATGTGTCATGATCAGCAGGTTTCCTCGAAAGGAAGTGTTGTCTTCGGTATTAATTTACTGCAGTGTGCAGTAAATCATACAGCAGATAACTGAACTAATAAGCAAGCAACCACATGAGGGTTGATATCAATCTGTGGCTGTTCAACTCTCACATTAGAACAATTATTTCACAACTACTCACAAATGTCCAATTTATCTAGCCTACGGAGGAGCATGGCATTCACTGAGGAAATGTACTAATCAGAATGATGTGCAATATATCAACAAACAAATTAAAAGGCTAAGATTGTTTATACAGTAGTTTTCGTCGATTTAGCACCTAAGGAACTATAGTTCCTCGAAGCAGTTTAGGGGATATTTCTAGCTCCTAATCTGGGGTAGATCATTTTGGGGCATATAGGAACTGTGGGAATTTGGGAGGTGCTGCAGTCTGTGACTGGACAAAAACCTGCATTATGAAAAGAGAGTAGCTCCATAGACACCAGTAGTAAACAACTAGCTGCTAGCCTTCTACTGAGAGGATTGTGGTAATTGTACATTTCTCTTAACAGAAATAACATATATCAAACAAAGTATCCAAAGAAAAATCACCCATTTCACATGTGTGTGTATGTGTGTGACTTCATTTGAGTTTTCATCGCATCTTTACCATATGACTACACAGAAAATAAAGTGATTTCTGGATTATTATGTTGACTTTTTCCTGGGATGACAGATAATCAGATATTTATCAAGAGTGGGTAATTTAACTCTATTATACAGTTAACGGTCATTAAATCTAGTTTACACAAGGGAAGATTTGTGTGCCTGTTACTGCATGGTTAACTTGCATCAAGATGTCTTTTTTAAGCCAATGAGTGAGTATTTCAGTACAGTAATTTATGTTGAGTCATAATGTATAAGATTGTGTTGATAAATAGGTTTATAGTGAATTTTCAGTAATTGTCTGCTGAGTTTGGAGTATGCTGTGTGGTTAAACAGTGCTTTATCCGCCTCGTCTCATATCATACTCTGGCTGACTCAGTAAAGTTGCCTCTGTAATGTGGGTCTGTGCTGAAACGTAGCTTAGACATGAAGAGCATGAACAGTCGATGAAGATGAAGAGTAAGAACCAAAATGCTGTTTATTACTTGATCTGGTATATCCAGAAACATAAAATCCAAACAAACAGACTTGACTAGACTTGACTTGACTTGAATAACATAACACTAGACATAAACATGAACATGGACTTGACTTGATGTGCGTTGCACAAAACAAACGCTCACGTTAACATTCAATACAGTACATTCAATACCTGACCTTGATACAATGGAAACATGAGACTTGATACATAGACAAAGGTAACATCCACCAATGACCAGACAGAACTATAAACAAGATAACAAGACAATGAGCATAAACATGATAGAACCAATAACAAGACTATGAACCAATGGGAAACAGACATAAAAAACATGAGGAAAATGGGATGATCACATGACTTGACATGGAACAGGGAATCAAAAGACATAAACACAAAACATGTTTAAGCCCCAAAACATAAACACAAAGTTCAGTAGGGAGCTGGGGGGGTTGTGCATGGCAACATGACGTGGCTACATGACATGACGTGGCAAAATGTTACGGCAGGATCACTGACTTGGCCATGGTAGGCATGGATGCTGATTCATTGGCCATGGCAGGCGCTCATAGAGCAGAGGAGGGCCTGAACTGTGGAGCAGAGGCAGGCCTGGACCATGGAGAAGAGGCAGGCCTGGTCCGTGGAGCGAAGACAGGCCTGGACTGTGGAGCAGAGGTGGGCCTGAACCTTGGAACAGAGGTGGGCCTGGACCATGGAGCAAAAGCTTGCTTGTGACATGGCATGGAGAAATCTGGGGCTTGGCTGAGACATGGCATGGAGCAGACTGAAGCTTGGCTGTGACATGGCATGGAGAAGACTGAGGCGATATTGTGAGAGGCTCAGGTGTTGCTGTGACATGGCATGGAGCAGGCTGAGGCGTTGCTGTTACATGACCTGGAGCAGACTCAGATGTGGCTGTGACATGACCTGGAGCAAGCTCAGGATCTGGGGTGGAAGGTGGCGCAAGATCTGCGACCACAATGTGGGACCCAGGCTTGGCGACCATGACGTGGCACTCTGGCTCAGCAACCATGATGTGGCACTCTGGCTCGGTGACCATGATTGGCACTCTGACTCGGTGACCATGACGGGGAACTCTGGCTCGGCAACCATGAAGCGGCACTCTGGCTCAGCGGCCATGATGGGGAACTCTGGTTCGGCAACCATGACAAGGCACTCTGGCTCGGCGGCCATGACGGGGAACTCTGGTTAGGCAGTCATGATGTGGGACTCTGGCTTGGCGGGGATGACTTGGGATTCTGGCTTGATGCCCAAGATGTGGGACTTTGGCTCGTTATCCACCTCCCCCACAGTAAAAGTTGATCCACTTCTCCGCAGGGCAAGGTTGATATATTGAGCCAGATTGAAGGTACTCCAATTGAAGGTACTCCACTCCAGTCATCCAGGAGTGCACAGGCTCATTCAAGCCTGCACGGAAAAGTGTTTGAGGGCAATATCATTAAATTCCAAAAAAAGCTTTTCCTACACTTTTGTTTGTAGGAAACTACAAACGTCCTCCGTCGGTGTGGTTGATTTTGTTGTTGTTGCTATTGAAACTTGCAAGCAAATAACGTCAGAATATTAATGGCCGATTAATGACTAGATGGAATCACTACATCTAGAAAGTTACTAAGGCAAAAGTACCAGGACTGTAGGTGAGAAAGGGCCTCATGATGGTTTATCAATAATTCTTGGAGAGAAAAAAAGGTTATTCAATGGTTCTCTGCAGCACATACAAAAGAACAAATGACTCGAACCAGATGACTCGAGAGGTGAACTAATCTTTCTGTTTCCTGTGTGTGCATAGCGCATATGGCTGTCACATGACAAAAGAACGAACGACTTGGACAAGAAGACTCTAGAGGTTTCCTGTAAAGCGCCTATTCGGTTTTCTCTTAACAAATGAACGGAGGTTGCGCATGCGCGGCCAACACATAATGAACGAATCACTCACTGAGACTACTCAAAATTAATGAATCATTCATGAACAACCCATCACTAGTGTATCACTGATCTATAACAGAAAAACAGCGCAGATGCACACAAAAGCATGTTTGAACATCCCCGAACTCTCCTTATATTTGAAAAAATTACCTAAACCCTTGCCGGAAATCTGATGGTTTGTCAGAACTCGTCAAGCTCTTCAGGTTGCAGATCTGTGTTGCATGTAAAGAACAACCGAAGAGTGTTTTTGATATTCGAATAGTGCCGCGTTGAACATTTAACCGATCCGTGCACATCTTTAATTAATACTGTGGAAGCCTACTTTTTATGTTGTTTTTGTACAGGCTGCTAAAGTATATAGTAACGATTTAGCCTTTGTGGTACCACACCCTCAGATAGATGGTAAAAATGTAGCCTCTAAATGAAAAAATTCTAAAATAAAGTTGTCTGTTTTATATTTTCCCTTAGCATCAAAGCAAGAGTGGATTATACATTGATTCGAATAGCATTTGTATTTCTGTATTGTTCTCAATTATTTATTTTGATCATTGATTTACATACTGCTATAGGCCTACTTTTTCTCAATCAATCTTTTTCATCGCCTGCCATGGACAACGAGAGATTGGGAGACTCCATTAAATGCTGATTGTACAGAATTGTTTATTACTGTAGAAGTTATCCAACTGGAGGGGAAAATTTATTATCGAACAATGTTGCTTATTTGGGACCAGAATTCATTTCACAGGTTGTCATTGCAAGCGAGCCGTACAGACTTGTTGATTAATGGGGGCATTCTCGTTTTGATCGTGTTGCTCACATCACGTTGGGTTCAACTGCTAGGGGAAGTGAAGGGGAAAGAGGCGTATGTTTTGGCTCACACTGTATTTGCAGCAGTTTATTGGCTCACTCATTTAATCTGACAGGTTTAATATAAAACAGGTGAAGTTTTGATGACTCTGAATCTGCGCTGGTTAGGCAGGGACACGTGTGACCGTTGCTGCCATTTCATCAAGACAAAGACTCTTTTACCTCCCCACGTGGGTACCGACAATGGCTTATGTGTGAACATTGAAAAAGGAGCAAAATGAAATTCGTTTTATAAACAGAGAAAGGTCAGTTGTGACGTGAAGAAGCAAAGCCCCACATGCCTCACTTCCTGTGACAGTGAATCGGTTGGGCATTCGGTCAAGTATCGAGCCTCAAGCCCTCTGCCAGGAACTGCAAGCCCCGTATGTTCACGCTATCCTTACTGCAGGATTACATTAACTTTCAAACTACTTAAAGATTATTCAGTAAATTCACTCCTACGAAAATATGAGCATTAAAGTTAATAAAAATGCCAGACCACTTTTTATGCAGAACATAATCTGTTGGATTTCCTCACTGCAATTCTACTTTTCATTCTACATTTGATTGCAAAAAAATATATAAAAATCTCCATGATCCTATTTGACCCAGTATTCTTCCCTCAGGAAAGCCAAAATAGACATTGCCCTAATATATGAGCCAATTCCTATGTTTATCTTATTTAACTAATGTGAAGGTGGTCTTTCAGTAAACTAAAACTGTGGGTTTGTTCTCATTTTAAAAGAAAGAAATTATGATCATAATTTTACATGTTAAAAATGTACACTACTTCTTTAAACTTTCATCTCATAAATCATTTCTTGAATTTGATTATTTATGCACAAACAACATGCCATTACAATAGAGTATAAAAACTGAACCTTTCCAATGACTGGAAATCTCTGGAGGGAAACTCTGGATATTGGATGCACTCGATTTTCATGTGCCGTTTGTGGCTTTTGAACTGTTGACATTAAGATTGCTTGTTTTTAGAAGCTTTTGACATATGGTACACACCTGAAGCAAAACCTTGTTATGGCTTTCCTGACAGTCCGTAAGTGAATGCTAGATTGGTTTTATTGGATCTCAAAAGAACAAATGTTTTTCTTAGGCTTTTGTTGGCATGGTTTTGGTATATCATGTTTTACAGTGAATGGCAGCATTTACATTTTGTCTTCTTACAGAATGGTGCAAATTTAGGGCAAAATAGCCTAAAGGGGGCAGGGGCAGATAACAATACCAGTCTTTTTATATTAAACAGTTTATACTTCAGAAATTCCATCCAAAAATGAAACATGGCACATTTCTTAAACAATACAATACATGTATAAAGGAAAAATTTGAACCAGCACAAAATGACTGCATTACCGTGTAGCAAGAGTACACGAATGGCTTTATATACTCATAAATGCACATGTCAGATCACATGTTCTGTACCTAATCCAACTGACACTTCATTTGCTGTAATGATTGCTGACTGATCATTATGAAAGACTCGTACTGGAAGTTGAATTTGAAATTTATTGTGGAAATAGACTACATGTCATTTTTATATACAAATGGGATGCTGAATATGCTTAGAGTGAGACATTATTAGTCCTGTTAATGTGTCAGACTTAATAAATCAAATCTCTAATTCAAAAACACATACACGTGCAAGTTCCACATCAATCCTAAGCAATGTTCATGGACACAAGCAGACAGTGTTTCAGTATCCCAGAAAGAAAGCCAGATAGTAATTAAAGGATATTTAAAATCACTTGTCTTGTGTTTGTATGGGCTCTATGTCTGAAAAACAAAGAAAGAGCTCTACTATTAGGACTCATTTGGCAACTCATTTGAAGTAAAAAGCTCTTTCCACTCAAATGTTTTTTAATTTGTGTGTCATATTTTTAGAATATTCCTTCATCTGTAAGTTCAATTCCAATGCCAAGGAAAAGATGGCTGTAGAAAGGCAGACATTGCCTTTGGTGACCATAATATTTCAATTCATGGTCAACAACTTTATGGGAGCCAGACTGAATCATTTAGGTAATGCAGCATGTAAATAGACAAAATACATGAATGAATATGATTGGCGCATGTGTTCCAAAGGGTTAAAAGGGAAAAGTCATACGTTTTCTTTGGCTTTACTGACAAAGTGTGCCAGGAGGTGAATATATATTGCTTTTAGTTCATCACACTGCAGCAAAGAAGATTGAGGTTGATTGTTATTTCAAATGACAAAGAAAACACAAGTGTACCTTCAGTCTGTAGAGTTTGTCTTTCATCATATGCACAAACACACAAATGCACAGATATCTTCAGTCTTCAAAACCACTGTACGTGTCAATTGAAAGTTGAGGCAACACCCAAACCTATTTGTCCTTTGTGAACCTTTACTGTCATGCTGTTCAAAGACACTTTAGTCCTGTTTTTTTATTCTCTCTCTCTAAAGGTACATATGAACTGCTTTGTATTTTATGCAACCTTCTGTTTTGGCTTATAAGAGGAGACCTATGAGTTTGGTGTGCTACAATGTGTTATTTCTAACATTATTCATTATTATTCTAAGTTGTACCATTGTGCTTGCTAAAGAAGACATTTCCTTGTGAACATGGCAGTTTAATGTTTGAATCCCAACTCCTTAAGGGCAGCAGATTGGTGCAGTCTGTTCACCTGTGCTGTCAATGTTTCAGAAGTTGTGATTTGAAAAGTCACTGAACAAAGAGGCCCTCTCTATAAGAGAGAGCTCAAGTTCCTAAAACCCTCTTACTGACAGTATAGGGCACTTCTCAAAGCACAAACTGAACTTTGGTGGAGAGTGGTACTTTGGAGAATGGCCACAAACAATGTATTTTTTTAAAAGAAAGAAAAAAAGAAAGAAAGAAAGAAAGAAAGAGAAAAGATCACAAATGTCAACAGTATTCAAATATCATGATGAAATTCACAATGTGGATGGACCCAAATTAAAGTGTAACAAATAAGAGTTGAATAATCTCAGAATAGTGCCAGTATCAATATCACTAAACATACCATTGAGGAGTTGTCATTTGTTTGTTCTCACCAATTCTAAACCAATGTTTAAATGCATGTCATAGCACTGCATTTAACAGCACTAGCAAAATCGTACAGAATATGTGTAAATGACAAGAAGAAACTTCAACTGCGCTCTATCATGTCCAGCTTCAGCAGTTAAAGAGGCCAGGATTATTCTGACATGCTCACAATGTTGTTCTTTGTGCCCTCTTAGTCAAAGAGCAGTTGAGCTCACAACTTTATACTTAATAAGTTGCAGTTCTGTATTTTCACTTTTCCTTATATAGGGTGGAATTTCCTTGTATTTTTTACATTTTGCCAATTATTTTGAAGGAGCATAAAGCAGTAGTAGGCCTAACATTAATATTTCCATTTCTTACTTTATTGCATCATTGGGTCATTTACTTTGAAAGGCACCTAACTTCCATTAACAGGCATAGTTATTTACCGAGGTGCTAAAATCACGTTGTTCCATGTTAGCAGCTCTCAATATTATTGACATATATTATTGTGACAGCTGAAGTCACCATGCATTACTCTGTATAAACAAAGGTTTTGTTATGATGTCAGACATCAGCTTGCTGGTCAGTAATTACTCTAGAGTTTAGTTTTTGGACTGCAGGCATCCAGGCAGAACAGAACCTGGAAGGAGAGTGATGTTTTGGACATAGATAATAAATACTTTCAAAGGCAAAACAAGAGATTGGGGAACAAAAAACAAGTACTTGCAAAAAATATCTAGTAAAGGGTCTGAACTGTCTTAACCATTATGTTCTGTAGAGATGATTTGTTGAGACCCCAATGATGACATGTAGAATGTATGTGCTAATTTTTTTTTTGTGTAATTTAAACTAAATTGCATTTATAAAACTTATAAAATATATATAAAAATAAAAAAAGTACTATTTTTTTGAAAAATTACTTGATTCAATTTGATGGGATTTTGTTATGAAATTGACATTTATAAATCTTAAAATTATATGTTAGTGAGTGTAGCACAACCCCAATTCCGAAAAAGTTGGGACAATGTGGAAAAATGCTAATAAAAACAAAAATGAGTGATTTGTAAATTATATTCACCCTTTGCTATATTGAAAGCACTACAACTATACATTATATGGAATTGCCATTTTTGAAAATGTACAGTCATTTCAAATCAGATTATTGCAACACGCTCCAAAAAGGTTGGGACAGTCGAGTGTTTACCACTGTGAAACATCTCCATTTCTTCTAATAACAATTATTATGCATTTGGGCTCAGAAGACACAAATTTGTCAAGTTTAGAAAGTGGAATTTACCCCCAATCATCCATTAGGTCTTTAGTTGCAAAATTGTACGGGGTCTTTGTTGCAGTATGATGTGCTTCATAATGCACCACATATTCTCAATTGGAGACAGGTCAGGACTGCAGGAGCACCAGCACTCTCTGCTCACACAGCCATGCACTTGAAATCCGGTATGTAGTTTGAAGTTGTCCTGCTGGAAAATGCAGGGATGTCCCTGGAAAGAAGGTGCTGGATGGCAGTATATGTTGCTCCAAAATTTGAACATATCTGTCTGCATTAATGGTGCCCTCACTGATGTATGAGTTACCCATGCCATGGGCACTGACACACCCCTGGCCCATACAGACACTGGCTTTGGACCTGACTCTAATAACAGGTTGGAAAGCTCTTTTCCTCTTTGGCCCAGATAACATGATATCTGTGTTTTTCAAAAACTCTTCAGACCAAAAAACACTGTTCCACTGTTCTATTTTCCATCTAAGATGAGACAGAGCCCAGAGAAGTCAGCAGCGCTTCTGGACAGTGTTGATGTACGGCTTCTGCTTTGCATAGTGAAGTCTTAACTTTCATCTTTGGATGCTGCGGTGAATGTTGTTGACCAACAATGGTTTACTAATGTAATCCCAAGACCATGTTCATGATATCCATTACAGAAGAATGATGATTTTAAGACAGTGATGTCTGAGGAATCAGAGATCACCTGCATTCAGAAGTGGTTTTTTTCTTGCCCTTTAAGCACTGAAATTTGACCTGATTCCTTGAATCTTTTAACTATATTTTTCACTGCAGAGGGTGAAATGCCCCAAATCCTTCCAATTTGTCTTTGGGGAACATTGTTCTCAGTGATGGATTATTTGCTGAAGCATCTGTTGGCAAATTGACAAGTCTCAAATGACCCTTGTTCTTGAAGGACTAGGCTGTTTTTGGAGTGTGCTTATACAGTATACAGTACAATGATACGATTGCCTCACCTGTTTAACATCTCCTGTTTCACAACACCTTGTTATTTCAACTAGTCAAATTGTTATTAGTCTTAAACTGCCCCTGTCCCAACTTTTTTGGAATGTGTTGCAATCATCTGATTTGAAATTACTGTACATCTTCAAAAAACTATGAAATTCAAAGGAAAAACATCATATAATGTTTAGTTGTAGTGCTTTCAATATAGCAAAGGGTGAATATAATTTACAACTAACTCTTTTTTGTTTTTATTAACACTTTTCATACTGTACCAACTTTTTCGGAATTGGGGTTGTAGTTAAAAAAAGAATTACGTTTTATATTCCCTTCAAAATCTTCCAATAAGTTCATCTGACCAAATGAAAACCCAATGGGCAGATATTATTGAAGCCATATACCTCCGTTTTGGCACAAAGCATTCATGCACTTTTTAGCAATGTGACAAATATATATTGTAGCTCTAAAATATGAACACCAAATACTTTGGAAATTAACTTATCAATTTATGAACTTATTTATGGTTTTATTTCTGGGGTCTCTTAGAAACATAATTAATTTAACTTTTTATGAAGGGAAATTGACGCATGTTATCAAGATTTGATGATAATCAGTTCTCATAAGATCAAGTCAAGACGTATCAACCAATCATATATATTTCTTTCTCTCAGGCCTCAATAAAAATATGATGCTTAAGTCAGGCAGCATTGGAAAAAATAGACTTACGTATGATTTGCACAGTACCTTATACACAAGCTATTTAAAAAAATACTTGAGATGCCCAAAATGGCAAGTGTTTTAACAGAGCCTGGCTTAACCTGGTTAAGTACATTTACATATACATTTATGCATTTGGCTGACGCTTTTATCCAAAGCGACTTACAGAGCACATATTACAGGGACAATCCCCCCCGGAGCAACCTGGAGTTAAGTGTCTTGCTCAAGGACACATTGGTGGTGGACGTGGGGATCGAACCAGCGACCTTCTGATTTACAGTTATGTGCTTTAGCCCACTACACCACCACTCCAATAGTAGTTCGGATTGTATCATTTTTGCCCATTCTTCTTACTTAGAAGACATTTAGAAGACCCCAAAATGTAACAGATCTACAGCATCAACTTAAATGAATGAAAGTGATGTGGAAGTTTGTTGCTCTATAAAATGATTCAATAATGCACAAGGGAATTGCTTTAGCTGTTACCCTAAGGGTGAGAGACCAGTAAACACTAAGAATGATTGCATCTGGTTTTCATTACTGACATATGGCCTCAATAATTTCTCTGGTAAATGCATTGTGCCACTTACATGTTTTTTAAACATATTTCAAAAAAGTGAAAAAGTAATTTTAAAGAGTGGGTTTAACACACACTATATTCTCAGTTAGGAATGCATAAGAGACACTGGGACTGATTAATTAAATTTATTGTAAAATGTTTAGACAATATGAGGTAGGAAAAATAATATGTACAATCATATGCATACACTAAGGAAACACAGACATTCAAAACATTTTACAAATGAAAAGCACCTCAAATGTTTTTATTATGAACAAATGCTTGTTTTTACCAACCTACTAAATTGTTAAATTTAAGCTTATTATAACCATACAAACACGAATACAGCACCTCATTCAATTAACACTATGAACAGGCTATTTACAACAAGCTATTTACAGAATGTTAAATGAGTTCAAAGATCCATACAATCTTTTGTTCCTGCCCTGCAGGATTATTTCCACATTCTTTATTATCATCACAATAATAAGCAAAATATCAAAAACAAAACTCAAACATAAAAAATAAAATAAAAAACCTTATCAGCAGTCCTTCGTTGCTCTAAAGCAACAAAATGGTAAAAATAAATACATAGGCCTAGTGGACAAATGAAGAAAATGATAAATGAGTGAGAACTAGATGCATATTCAGCATGTAATGAAACTAGAAGATGTCATAGATGTGCTATAACACTCGCTGAAATGTGCTTAGTGAATATAATAAAAGATTAAAACCTCTTAAGTGATTTTCTCTGCAATATAGGCACCACATTCCCTGAAAGATCCTCTAATTACATGCTTTTTAGGCAAGACAATGGCTAATCAACTTGATGCATTGGAGGGGCTCTCCGTCTATACAGCAAATACTTAGATCAGTCAACATTTGTGTGAAAGGAAATATAAGCTGGTTTAAAGCAGAACAGCCCTCACAATGGGCACGATTACAGTCTAATCAACAGTTGATGAGTGACCACGGTTTCAGCACACACTCAAATAACGGCAAACACTCTGAATGCCTTGCCTCCTGCGGGGTTCTGCAGGCTGCAAAAGAATTCAGAAGTTAAATAAGCAATTTTTTCAAACCCTTAAGCATTATTGTGCTCATGGAAACCTGCACTTGCAAAGGGTATTTAGTGTAAGAGGATATTTTACAATATTAGGAAAAATCTTTGTGGTTATTTGATGGGATGGGGAGGCTGACTTTATGTTATTACAAGGCATTTTAAATTAGCATAATTATAGCATTCATCCATTCACCAAATGATTTTGCAGACAGCACACATACTACCACACAAAGTGGTTTTTATTCTTTGGCTTTACTCTACCACACTTGGAGTGGAACCACTGTTGTGCTGGTACAGCTCTGCTCTAATCAGCTTTGTCAGTATAGGCCTGTGATTTTAGAGGCTTAGGGAGAGACAGGCTACCCCATACTCTGCCTTACACCAGGTGCACATGGGCCAGTTTGGGGGGTAAAAGCTGAAGGGACCAAATTATTTACCATTTAGCCTAGCAGACAAAAGTGACCATACTGTACCTTTCTGATAATACGCCATTCTGGTAAGAGGAAATGTACAGCTTCCTGTTGTCGGTGGGCATCACATCAATGTAACCACCTAACTCATTGTTTAAGACACCTGCATGAATTGCTGACCGGCATATGCTAGATTTCTGAACAAAATAAATGAATAAATACAAATGAAAAACACATTCTGGTGGTACAGCATTCTGTTTGTTTTAAGATCAGTTTTGAAAAAAAGAAAGAGGATGCTTACATCTGAATAAATTGTAGTACCAATGACTCTGGAAAGGTGGGAATTTTCTTGCATGCAGTTCTGAGGACAGTAAATCCTTGCAGGAAGATAAGATAGGTCAGATTTTCTTTATATTTTAGACACTGTCACAGGGTTAAGAGTTCCAACAGTTTGTGCCAAGTTTCATTTCAAAATTGTTTCAAAAGTGGTAACAAGGGCATTTCAAATGGAGGTTTGGTTCATTTTGGAAAACCCACACTTTTTTCTCCAGTTGTCAGGAGAAAAACTCTAACTATTTTGACTTGTCTTAATGTCTATCTGTTTTCCATAACATTTAAATTCAGCTTACCTTGGACAGTGTCTTGCAGACTTTTGGTAAGGACATAGCACAGAAACTGTAGTCACACATGTGATAACCTTTACTGCAACACATATGATTAAATTGAACATTAAAGCAACAAAAGGCATGTATTGTATATTTAACTGGAAAAAACTTGTATTTAAAACTTACCTGTCACTTTTGATACTGTGAAAGCATTGGCACTCTGGTACTTCCTGTAACATTGTCATTCTGTTAGATTGAGTCGTCTCTGTTGTATATGAATGTCATTCTTTAACAGATTGATTACCCAATAGACTGGACTCCATTTTTGTAGGATTTAATGAAGAAATCCGTTCTGCCTTGTCTTGTGACATCCAGCCAACCTCCATCATTGTCAATGACGCCATAATGAATACCTGCCCGGCAAATGCTAGACTGCTAAAGAACAATAAATATAAAGATAATCTCAGCAATAAGACTTGAAAAGCATGAAGATAATCACAACATGATTGACTGAAAAATTATTATAAAGGAATAGGACACCCACAAATAAAAACGTATTTAATATTTACATACTTTATACCATATGTAAGTATTAATCATTATTTAAATAATTTTCACTGATAATCTTCTTCACTCCAGCTGAATTAGCCTGCATCCATATCCAGATAATGGTGTATTGATGTCATTGATGCCAAAACCTTATTGGTTCTTGCATATAGTAACCAATGCAGCTTTTTTGAATCTGAATGCAAACACAGGCTTGATGTGAGATTTGGCAGAGGTGAAAATTATCAGTGAATAATGATTTCGATTTCAGTCTGTTTCTCACACGATCCTAAAGTATGGCTTCAGAAGACTTGGACTATAGCGCTTAAATCATATGGATTACCTTTTTTGGTGCTTCAAAACGTTTTTTAGAGCTTGATAGGCCCTGGTCACAATTAACTGGTCATTCTATGACAAGAGCTGCAAAACAATTCTTCAAAAACGTCTTCTTTTGTCTTCCACAGAAAAAATAAAGTCGTATGGGTTTGGAAATACACGAGGGCGATTAAACAATGAGAGAACTATTCCTTTAAGTTATTGTGTTAATACTTTATTTTTAGACTTCTTACCATATCATAATGAACTGTTCCAACCACTTTTTCTATGCTGTCTAAACAACCAGCAGGACACTCGTACCTTTACAGAGGCAAAACATTATTTTGGTAAAGGCAAAAATAATGTTTCACTAGAAAGAATGGCATACAGATCAAATAAAAATTGGGTACAATGGGACTAAAGGTGCCCCTTACGGAAAATGTGCTGTTTAGCTTGTTGCAAAGTGTATTAAGATTTAAAAAATAAAATAATAATAATAATAATATATTTTTTGTATTATTATTATAATTTTTTTATGATTATTGATGGAGAAATATAATTTGTGTACAAATATGAATTGAAGGTTGTCTTGATTAAAATTCTTAATTTTTTATATGATTTAAAAACGAAAGCTTTCACACCTCACCTATTACATGTAGTGCCTTTACACTGGTCTCTCAGCTTTGTGTCGCACGTCACAATCTGGGCTGCAGAAAAAATTAAAAAAATCTGACACAGGTAGTTCAGCAAGATCAGGTATATTGCAAAGTTTAGACATGCTGTATATTTTAGCAGATATATGGAAAGGACCAGACAGGTATTGCACAGCTCTGTTTCTGCAATTCTCTAAAATCAAGCTGAGGAATTCCAGCAGGAGGTCTCAGCTTTCAGTCAAAACCCCCATTTCAGCAATGGAAGCAATTTAAAACACACAAGTATTCAACATCCCCAAAGCAAACATACTCAGCAGGAAGACTGCCATTATGAGAACAAAAAAACTTCCCTGCTGCACAAAGAGACTTACATGTATTAAATGCATGTAAAAAAAAAAATAATAATTTTTAACTCTGCCACGGAAGGCAGTAGAATTGACAGATCTATGCCAGCTGAACATCAAAACAATCTGAGATAAACAGAAACAAGTTTGTTTCAGTTTGGGGGCAAGCACTTTCATCTGCAACTAATGTAATTGGGTGCAGGCAGTTTCAGAAAATAAATTTGTAGATAAAAGAGAAATTGTATTTCAAGGACAGCAATTATTTTAGAAAGTGGTGCCACTATTAAGCTGAAAAGTATTATCAGAAATCCACAGCTTACACATCTGCTCTTTGCTCACAACTGGGTTTGGGCGTCTGGTTGGACTTGGGGCCTGTAAACGGGGTCCAGGGCTATGAGGTGCATCCAGTTCTACAGAGTTTCTTTCCTCTGTTTCCTCACGTGGGCTTTGTCTATTTGTTTCATCACCTGAGAGTGAAATGAAGGGGACTATAATGTCTTGTTACTGATAAATAACATGGAGCTAAAAGGGTAAATTCACCCAAAAATGAAATTTCTCACCATTTACACACCCTCATGATATCCCAGATGTGTATGATTCTCTTTCAACTGCTGAAATCAAATGACGATTTTTAGAAGAATTTCTCAGCTCTGTGGGTCCATGCAATGCAAGTGAATATGTGCCAAAATTTTGAAGCTCCAAAAATCATACAAGTCAGCATAAAAGTAATCCATAAGACTCCAGTGGTTAAATCAATATCTCAAGAAGTGACATGATAGGTGTGGGAGAGATAAAGATCACTTTCACATTCTTCTTCTTGTGTTTTTGGTGATTCACATTATTTATGCATATTGCCCCCTACAGGGCAGGGAGAAGAATTTAAAGCAAAAAAAAAAGACTTCAATATTCATCTGTTTCTCACCCACACCTTTCATATCACTTCTGAAAATATTGATTAAAATACTGGATTACTTTTATGATGCCTTTATGGGCTTTATCAATATTTTGGCACCCATTCACTTGCATTGAACGGACCTACAGAGCTGAAATATTCATCTAAAAATCATAATTTGTGTTCTGCAGAAGAAAGAAAGTCATACACATCTGAGATGGCACACGGGTGAGTAAATGATGAGAGAATTTTCATTTTTAGGTGAACTATCCCTTTAACAGCTAATGATTCTAGAATAATGTCCCTTATTGTGTATTCCATTGTAGCTGATCTACAGTAGTTTATACAGTATAGCTCTTAGCAAGATATTTTGCGTTTATACAACAGTTAATATTGGGTAGCTTCCATTATAAACACAATATGGCCATTTATTTTGAAATGGTGAAATTTAAAAAGTTCCACACAACGCTAAACAGGATCAATCTTTGCATGTCACCAAGCACCAAAAAAATCAGAGTGTGACAAACAGTGAAGTGTTCCAATCATGTTGAAATCTTGAAATGCTGCTTGTCCAATCAGACTGGAGGACCGAGATGAACTGTTGTATAAATTATTAAACATATTAAAATATTGTATGGACCATGTTGGAAACTGCTTGAGGACAAGCTTTTTTAGCAGATTAGATAAATAACATTTTGTGTTACACAACTTATAAAAACAAACCTTTATAACAGAGGTTTTCTTTGCACACTCCTCCATAGTTGGGTGGACAGGCAGAGCAAGGGGAGCCATGTTTATATGGGGCATATCCCCACCAGTTACCTCTAACATGGTCAAAACACACAGAAAAGAGAAAAACTAAAGAGCCTATCACCTATCATAGCACAACTGACAGAGAAAGAGTGCAGTATTTAATAATTTATAAAGAATAATTAATAATAATTAGATAACTCACTTTGGTGAGTAGTTACAGACAAGATAAACTGCTTTTGCCCAGATCTGGCCCCAGACATTCATGTTGTAGCACACATTGATCGCACAGCCAATTCGACTACTAGTCGCCCAAACAAGCTGAAATCAGTAAGGAAGCAAAATAGTAAGTCAAATATAACTGCTTCTATGGAATCTGCATTCAGTTCTATAATGATCTTTGGCATGATCGATCAGGTACACAGAAATGCTTTATATTCAAAGATTTTATAAACTTCGCGCATGGGTTATCCCTCTTTTTAACGCAAAGGGGGTTCTTGGTGACCACATCACCAAGTGAAATAATCCAAGTTTTTAGAAGACATTCAATAACTTTGTGTGATGAACAGACCAAAAATGAACCTATTATTATTTGATAATCTTCCCTTCCGCTAATGTTGTCACTGTCCATGTTCACAAAAATTTTGAATATAATGTCTTTTTGTTATTTTTAAAACTTGACACCATGGTCACTATGTACTTTCATGGGATGGTAAAGAACAAAGTGAAGATTCTTTAAAAAAAAATTGTTTCACTAAAAGTATAACAACATACAGGTTTGGAATGATATGAGGGTGGGTCTAAACAGAACAGAATCATACATTACATCTGTTTTACGAGTCATAAAATGGGTCCCCCAAAATTTCAGGATTGTTTTAAGAATTCACTCACTGTCTCGGTCTTCAAAACCATCTATGTGCTTGAACACAAATTGTCATGTGATATGTTTATGATGCATGTTCCATTTGTACAGTACTCCATAAGTAATATTTCACTACATCTACCTGAGTGTAGTGGGTACAGACTGGGCCACTGCACATAAAAGGGCAGTTAGGATTACATTCCTGGGGGTATGGAAAAGAGTAGTCTTTGACCTCATCATACCAGGCTTGCACATGAGAGGTAGGTGGACGATACCTGAGGTGAACATCCAAACAGCATCATTAATTATAACAAAAGTCAGATTAATAAAGTCCATGTAAAAAGAGCAATTCACTAGTTTAAAGACATGTTTGTATTAAAGGAACAGCTAATAATAAAAATTATCTCATCATTTACTCACCCTCATGCCATCCCACCTGTGTATGACTTTTATCTTCTGCAGAACACAAACAAAGAATATTTCAGCTTTGTAGGTCCATTCAATGCAAGTGAATGGTGAATAAAGCTCCAGTGATTTAATCCATGTCTTCTGGAGAAATACATTATAATAGGTGTAGGTGAGAAACAGATCAATATTTAAGTCCTTTTTCACTATAAATATTCCTCCCTACCCAGTAGGTTGCGAGAAGAATGTAAATCGCCAAAAACAAAAGAAGAAGAATGTTTCTCACCCACACCTATCATATAGATTCTGAAGACATGGATTTAACCACGGCAGTCGAATGGATTACTTTTATGCTGCCTTTAAATTCACTTGTATTGAATGGACCTGCAGAGCTGAGATATTCTTCTAAAAAACTTTGTTTGTGATCTGTAGAAGAAAGAAAGTCATACACATCTGAGATGGCATGCGGGAAAATAAATGATCACAGAATTTTAATTTTGGGTAAACTAACCCTTTAATAAAGCTGAATTCTAGCAGTATAGACATTACGTTATCACACTGGATATGTGTGAATTGACTATTAGCTTTCTACTTACTAAATTCTGCACACAACACATTGTTTACTGCCTACTTGAATAATAATATGGGAAACAATAGGCACCATTCCACACTATGCATTTCACGCATGTGACATCATCACATTGCAAGTGGCATCCAGTTATTATTTGGAAATCAATACAATTAATTTGCATTTTTAGTTCAATTTCAAACCTTCCCCAGTGCACTCCAAGGTTCTGTCCAATCTGAGGCAGCAGGCCTGCTGGGCCATGCTCCCACAAGCAGGTTTCGGCCCATTCCTCAGCACTCTGCTCCAGTTCAGTGTCCCAAACCTAGCAGAAATAAAGAGACTGGGCTGAGGTTCAAATGGACACGGGTGGGCAAGTAGAGCATTATAAAAACAAATCTGTTTAATCCTTAATCCTTTGCATTTGTATATGTGTTGCGCTTTTGGGCTAGTGTGATGAATAAAAAGGGTTTGGTTCAGTGAAATACTGATGAGACAGCAAACAAGTCAATTGCCATTGTAAATAAGACTTGACAGTTTTCAATAAGTAAAAGTATGCGTCTCCCAAAAATATAAATTTTGTCCATTTCCTCACACTCAATTTCTTCCAAACCCATATGACTTTCTTTCTTCTGTGGAACAAAAATGGAGATGTTAGGGAGAATGTTAGAGACTGACAGCCTCAGTCACCATTCACTTTCATTGGATGAAAAAAGATCAATTCTTTATAAGTGAAACATCTTGTTTTGTCTTTCACAGAATAAAGAAAGTCATATACTTTTGAAACAGAGATGTGCAAAGCTACCATAATAATATGGCACCATCATTACTTTTAATAATCAACTAGTTGGTCGGTTGTTTGAAAAACTATTTGACTAGTGGCTGTTAAGGATAATAATGTATAATCTGGCTCTGTTATGTTCACGTGACCCTGATCCAAGGACATATTAATAACCGAGAGACCCTCCAAGACATGATTGACTTCATTTTTCAAATAGACAAAAGAAAGGTTTGGAGCAATGGCTTACACGGCCAATCATATGTACTTTTTAATTATAAACTGATCCAAAATCATGCATTATTATTAGGGATGTGCACAGCACCTGTATTCAATACCAAAATCACTATTCAGTTATTCTGCACGTGTTTAGATGTCTTCAACCTGTCCGACGTACCGGACAAACCTACAGGTTTTGGGCCAGGTTCGGGTCAGTTTTCCAAGAAGGCTATAGGATGAGTTAGGGGCTGTTCACACATGCATCTGCACTGTTTTTCAATTGTTTTTCTACATAAACGCACTGGACGGACATCTTTGATCGTTGTGCCACAACTAACTTTTTTCAGTGTACCCTGAAGGACCTTTGCATTTTTTAGACATAGTTAAGTTGGTGCTGGTGCTGGTGCTTCATCAGATAGAGAATGTTACAATATAATAAAAAAAGGCACCAATACAGAGTGGCACAAAACCCCTCGTGCGCATCCTGAACACAAAATGACACTGTAAAACAATACAAGGAAACCAGCGTCAATTTAAAGGGTAAGTCTTTTTAATCTTTTCTTTAAAGGTATGCAGAGACAGTCTTTGCTTCTTTTTTCTCCCGTGCTCCGTCGCTCCTGCCCTTTTTATGCCGCTCTCCTCATGTTACTGCAATCAGACACAGGTGTTAGTCATCATTTAGCTCAGGTGTGAGCGCCCTTACCGCTTTTCTCTCCCGGACGGGCGCTTGACCACGCCCCCGCTGCCACATACACACTTCAATATAACCAGAGCTTGGGAGTGCATTAAAAAGTGCTGAACTGCAAGATAATGATGCGGGTACACATCCAGTTCACGAAATCAAGCAGATTAAACCTTTTCATTTTTTTACTTTATTTATTCAAGAAATGTCAGACAAAATCAGCAAAAGACTTTATTCTCTACAAAACACCTCACAAGTATGGGGACATTATTTAACGTCCGACGGAGAACGTTTTGTAATGTATTGTTGCTGCAGCACTTTGATGACAAAACAGCAGCAGTGCATAAACGGACAAATCTTAAAACATTAAAGAGACAACATTTCTGAATAAGGTTTTACTGTGCTACCTATTATTCACTTTTAAGCACAGAAAGCCATAACCATGCAAAAACCTTCTCCAAGTAGTTGCGTCTTTAATATTATTTGAGAATTGAGCCTCCCAATAAAACCACAATCGCTAAAAATATTAATGTTACTATTGACTAATCAGCTATTGGGACGACTAGTCGATTAGTCGACCACCAGCACGTCCCTAGTTTGGACTAAATAATGATAAAACTTACATTTTTGTACAAACCATCCATTTTAGCTCACTTGAGAGCTTCTTCAGGAAAATGTGTGCTTTCAAAACGCCACATTCACCTTGAATAGAAAACACACAGAACTCAAGGTTGGAGAGAAATCAGAGCCAGAACTGCGAGGGGGGTGATGGGGAAGTTGTCTGCCCTGTCACTACCCATACATTTTACACTTTTTCCCTGGGAAGTCCCAAAGCACAGTCCAGCGGTAAATCTGGTCCAGTAAGGCACCCAAAATAGCTGCTGTGCCCCCAGAATAAAGAAGACATTAATCCTTGAAGTGAGCACCTGCCAACAAGATATCTGGTTGGTTTGCAAAGTCAATGATCAAAGTGGGCCTTTAAACTGTGGAGTTATCATGACGAAAGTTTGAGAGAAATCTATATTAGTGCTCTCAACAGATTTTGTTTCAGGACCCAGATTTTACATTGATTTTACTATTTTGAGTCATATTTTCTTTTAACTTGTGTAGTTTTGTTCATGGTTTTTTAAGACAAGAGCACATCACGCAAGCAGCCCATGGTGGCATCTACCTAGTTTGACTGGCTTCTACAAAGTGACAAATCAATTTGTGCTAAAGTATCATACAGTTTGATTGGACGCACAACCTTTGACATCAGCAACAGAAGATTTGGGAAGCTCTTTCTCCTCCCTTTTAAAATTTGATAAGCCTATTAATTTTGCTTTCCTAAATACAAAATTATATGGTTAGCTGCATTTTATTATTTGCATTTAGCATTGTTTTTCCCTTCTGTCCATGACCAGAACAGATCTGTAACCCACCAGCTGATATCTACTGGTCTATAACACCTCAAGTGTTATGGTGTACAAAATCTTGAATATAACAAACACAAGGAAACCGAAAATGCACATGAATATACAAGCTAATTGGTAAACACCAAACAGATTGTTCAGTAAACCAAAGGATTAGAAAAAATAACATTTGCTGGAATTCCAAAGCGGAACTACAGCTCGTACCAGTTGCATAGATTTGCACATTTCCAGAGAAAAATCTGCAAACTGAAAAAATAATTTGCACAGCGTTCTCGACAGGGGAGGCCCCAAAGAATCCGACCACACTTAGACAGGCCCGGTAAAGGAAAACATGACCCGTCAGTGCAAACACTCACACTCCTTCACACACTATTGTTTACTTAATTTGACACCTCATTAGTTGAAAGGTTTTTGTCATCTGGTCGCATTCCAAGAAAGTTTTAAAATTTCCAGCATCCCTCAGGAGTTGATATTTTTCCTGTTGAGTGGGAAAAGAGCCACAGAGAAAGTATTAAAAGAGCAAGTCAGTGGAGGGGCTGTACAGCAACAGACTGAAAAAGTGTGGGAACATGAATGAGTGGCTGTTGAAATAAGGGTCTGTTGATTGCACATTGCAGTCAGAAATTCTGCTGTTTTTGTTCCATTATTGTAAGAGGTTGTGGAGGGCTGGAACAGCGCATCATCACATTCCATGTCTCCACATCCATCACACCTTTTCTATTACTTTCACTCTGCTGTGCTGCCCAAATTCCAATCCTGACACCCTGTTAACAACGGCCTGCAATGCATCTCTTAAACCATTTCCTGACTTGTGGAAAAACTGCAATATAAATTGGGTCACAGGGTAAGCAATGGAACAGCATCTTACTGAATACTGCGCAGTACATTCTCTACATTACCAATTTTCTTTTTTTTTTTTTATTTAATAGTAAATTAAATAATAGAATTAAATAATATATTCCATGATAAATGTTTTTAGTGCTAAATTTTTCTCACATAACCTCATCATGTTACAATTCAGGAAGTGCCATTCAATTATCATCTTCGAAAAAACAAAAAGGAAGTAAAAAAATTCTTTACATAACCTGATGTATGCCTTTAGCAGACTTGGAATATGACAAATAAGGCACATTGGCTACTTTATGAAACTTTGGGGCCATTGGGACGGACTACGATATTTATTTATTATTTCTGCAAATTTTATTTATCAGGGCTGAGTTCAGAATGGTGTACTATCAGACTATTCTTACTGAGTAGTATGGTAGTATGTAATTTCTAACTCAGCCAAAAGCAAGTGCAGGCTTTGCTGAATACTGCTCATGCTGGCAAATGTAGTATATCATCTGGTTATTCTATGCATACAGAACATTTGTATAATGCATGCACAGTATGCATACTGTATACTGCAGCAATAGTAAGAGTAGTATGATCGTATGCACCTCCAAACATAACATTAGTGATGTAGTGATTGTAGTATGTCTGCATTTTTACAAGGATAGACCATTAATGCATTTTTCTTTAAAAAAAAAAAAAAATACATAAAACCTTAATACTTCTTCAGAGCCAAAGGGTTTAATGCTGAGCCAGTCTGACTAACTTGCAGGAGTCCTCCTTCTGAAGCTCTAATTAACTGTTTTACATTACCCAGATGTGGGTAGTAACACGCTACATTTACTCCGTTACATTTACTTGAGTAACTTTCTGGAAAGAAATGTACTTTTAGAGTAGGTTTAAAAGTGGGTACTTTTAAAATTTCTAATGATAAAAATGTACATTTACTTCTTTACAATGGTTGGCGTTCCTTTTGTTACATTACTGGGTTTAATTTTAATTAATGTGTAATATATTGAGAGATTATTGAATGGAACTTTTACGACATTGGAAGTTCACACAGCTGCGCACGCTGTCACAGAATGTCACTCAAGCCGAGTCCATCAATGCTGCAGCATCAAGCTCTTCAAACTAAGTAAAACACTTTCTTCGATATGCACGGTGAAAAAATAATAGTTTCATCATGCAATGCCTTCATTTAACACCAAGTCAAGCGGATATTTCAAGATTAAAATTGCAGCACACTGAAGTAAGTTTTGGCTCTAATGATAACGCAGGCTTTTCTGTGTAATGTGATGGTCATTTTCAGGGTGATTCAGTAAATATGAGCTTTTATGACATCAGTTTTTAAATGTACATTTTTAAATCTATCAGTGTGCTATGTCCCGCATGTCATGAGCAGTATATACGCATTTACCACATGCCCTCGCATGGGTACTATCACAGCTACTTTGGGATGATTAACAGTATAACATCCAAGTTATGTGTAAATGCCTTTTGCTCTGCCATTTGCGTGATTGACAACTGGAGCTCGAATAGACAGTATTTCTGTGGGTGCAAAGCGAGGGGCACGCATGAGAGATGTGCGGGCGTGAGGCAATCCTATGGCGAAGAGAGTGGCTGTGTCGTTCACTCATTCACTATTTCCTATATAGTGAATGGCAGTGAGTGCACTATATCTCAGCAGTGAGTGAGCGAAATGAGTGAGTGAATTCGGATGCTGACCTATACACAGAGCGTTGGAGCTCTGGGGCTGCTTTTGTTTATATTTCAGCATTATATATAATGTCCCTGTGTTTTCACCATAGTATTTACAGAACGTTTTCCAAACTTCTCTTCTTATTGACAAATTCATCCAGATCTGACAAGAGCCCTTAAATGGATAGTTCACCCAAAAGTGAATAGCCTCACGTCATTTATTCACCCTCATGCCATCACAGATGTATATGACTATATTTCATCTGCTGAATACAAATTAAGATTTTTAGAAGAATTTCTCAGTGAATGGGTGACAACATTTTAAAGCTAAAAACAAAATTGCATAAGTCAGCATAAAAGTAATCAATATGACTCAAGTGGATTAATCAATATCTTTCACATTCTTCTTCTTGTGTTTTTGGTGATTCACTTTCTTCTCTGCATATCGCCTCCTGCTGGGCTGGGAGAAGAACTTCTCTCAAAAAATTACTTAAATATTGATCTGTTTCTCACCCACACCTATCATATGACTTCTGAAGATATGGATTTAACCACTGGAGTCATATGGATTACTTTTATTATTCCTTTATGTACTTTTTGGAGCATCACAATTTTGGCACCCATTAATTTGAATTGTACTGACTTACAGAGCTGAAATATTCTTTAAAATATTCATTTGTGTTTTGCAGAAGAAAGTAAATCATGCATATCTGGGATGGCATGAGGGTGAGTAAATGATGAGAGAATTTTCATTTTTGGGTGAACTATTCCTTTAAAATGATAGCTCAGCCATAATTCAATATTCCGTCATCATTTCCCTACTCTCATGTTGTTCCAAACCCATATGACACTTTGTATTATGTTTAACACAAAATATATTTGACAGAATGTTAGAGTCTGACAGTCTCATTCACTATTCACTTTAAAAATATAGAGAAACAAAAACACATTCACTGATAGTAAATGGTGACTCAGGCTAACATTCTGTCTAATATCTCCTTATTATGTTGCATGGAAGAAAGTAATTATTTTTTAAAGAAATTGTACTTTTACTTGAGTAAAGTATTGGCTACTCTACCCACCACTGACTGTAACGCAGATAATGACAATCTGCTTTTTATATCCACGAGTAAAACTCTCACTAAAGGGGTTCTTTGTCAGTTTCACAGACAGACAGGAGTAATAATGGAATTGCAATTTACTTGTCATATTGACATTGATCTTTCAGACAAAACAGCAAATGTTAGGTTATTTCATCTGTAATGCCTTCTTTGAGGATTGTGTTTTTACATGAAGACTAAATTAAAGTTGGTGGTAATTGCCTACAAGTGTGTGGTCCCGCTAGCCCGAATCACTGTGTCTTCACAAAACTAAACAATCCATTGAAAGTTGGCAGTGCTTGACCAAAGACATAACAAAATAACCATGCCTTTCACATCAAAGTTTAAGGCCAAGCAATAAATTCAGTCAAGCTGTACTATTATTTGGGCAGCATCTTCTTCTTTATATCAAAAATATTTTAATTATTTTTACAGTATATGATTTTAACATTTGTAGCATTCAATGTTGAGTAGACTTGTCTTACCATGTATTCCATATTTGAAGCTTGTGGGTAGACCTGTCCTCTGAGTTTGTTGTGAAGGTCCAGGACTGCCTGCATGTCACTGGCAGTGATGGCCCTCTTGCCTCGCTGTCTCTCCACCACCCTGTCTCCATCATCATCCAAGTATTTCTCCAAGAGAATTCCCAGATCTGTGGCATTCAATAGCACCATAGCGAACACACTCTGGGTCACCAGCAAGAGAGAGAGACCCCTGAGTAATGCAGAGGCTAAGTGACTCATCATGGTGGATGAGTTCTGGATTTGAAGAGGTGACCTTATCTATGACGTTTGAGGGTCTTCTGGCTGTGTTGAGACATAAAGGAGTTTGAAAACTCTGATAAACTTCAAGGTAACAAAGCTAAGAAAGGAGGAGGAGAGTAATAACAGGATAGAGAATGAGACAGAGTGTAGTGGTTGGCTAGAATAGAAAGACAAAAATGCAGAAAATTCCATCCCACCAACCAACAACTTTACTGATACAATTTTTTATTGTTAAGGGGGTGTATGCACAGGAAGCTCAAGGCACAAGACATAATGCAACAGCCAAAGACGCATAAGCAGCTGTTCACAATAAAGCTAGACACAGCGCCACCAACTGAGCAGAACAAGTTTCGAGACAGGCTTTTAACAGTTAAAGTTCTTTTTAACTTGACACAGAGTCTAAATGTGGTGTGGTGCAAACACGAGTTCAGTGTGAACGGCCTCTAATATCAGTTACCCCCTAGACGTCATGTAACATATATAAGCACTGATTCTGTTAAAGTAATAGTTCACAGAAAAATTTGAATTCTATCTTCATTTACTCACCCCTCTGCCATCTAAAACTTTCTTACGTGGAACACCAAAGACATTTTGTTGGAGATGCGATGTCTGTTTGTCCAAACAATGCAAGTGCTCACAACATTTTCAATCTAGAGCTCTGTGCATGTGTCAAGCACTAGGAAGTGCAATTGAACTTGAAATCATGATCGTGCCTAGAGACTGCAATGACAAGGTGTACAATTAAACCGAGTTACATTTTGGTCTATTCTCTCCCAAAACCAATTAGATTGCTTCAGAAGACATTGATTAAACCACTGGATTCTTATTGATTACGTTTATGCTGCCTTTATGTACTTTTAGGACCTTGACCATTTTGGTCACCATTCACTTGCATTGTATGGACAAACTGACAACACATCTCCATTAAAATATTTTCATATTTGTTCCTCTGAAGCAAGAAAGAAATACGAGTTAGAGACAACAGGGTGAGCAAATGATAAGCGAATTATAATTTTTAGGTGAACTATATTTGAAATCTTAAATATTACATTGGTTTGCAATGTAGCCTAATGGAAATTAGGAAATTAAGACATTAAGGTTTATGATATGACAACAGGCAACGTAGAAGTAAACATATTCTCTGATCATGTTTGACAAGCACTATGACCAAGTTCAGCCAGATGTCATTAAACTGTTATATGTGCCTATAATTACATTACTTAAACATTGATCCAAGTGTTTACACTTATCAGCATCGGATCAATTAAAGCATCAAACAAAACCAATGATTCATCAGTGCACGATCATGCGTAAAACGGTGCCAACACATTCAAACTTGTGTTGAAAGAGAAAGTGCCTATTTTTAATCCTAGTTACACGTTTGAATGTTGATAATTACCTTACACTGTATCCAGCCAACGGGCAACAAAAGCGAGTCTTCACGTACACTCAGCGGATAATACCGACTTATTAATCACTGCACTTGCTGTGTTGTTTGCATCAACGTCTCATCCATAAACCATAATGCAATCATCTGAAAAAATGCACATAAGGCCGTTTCTGGATCAGCAGCGTGCCCAGTAGGGTTTCAACAATGTGGGACAGAATGCGACTGTACATCTCTCTTTAAATTCGCACTGAACTTCTTTTACAGTGTCGAATTTCTTTTTAAACCACACCTCCCGTGTTTTAGTGAACTCACCAGTTTTTACCTGGGTTCAAAGACATAATAGTTCCAAATGTTTGTGTGGATGCGTGTCAGAGAGGTTGAAGCACTACTGTATGTACAGTACCATGATAAATGCAGCACATAGTATCCAGTGAAGCTTCCTTTGTGCATGATCAACACACACAGTGGTCACTTTATTAGGTACACATTTAGAATGTCATGTTATTCATTTTTGTCACTTATTTTTATGTTTATTCATTTGTATTATTTTTAATATTGTTGTGCTTTGAGGTCATTGTAATGTGTTTGATTTTAAGGGTATTTTTGTTACTCAAATCTAACCATCCCATAAATGGTCACAAAAATCATTGTAGGCTACTGTATGTGGTCAAAACATTTCAGTGGTCTACATCACTTTTGTTCTACTGTTTATCAGTGATAATGAAATTCACATTATTTTCACAGCAGAGTACAGCATAAGAGACACGTTCTCCCTCATTAACTACATTTCGCAGAACTTACATTGCACATCAATGTCCTCTCACTCTCTATTATACTCCACAACCACATCCATACAGTTTTATCCAGTCCTGTTTTATTGCTGACTCTCAAACTCTAATTCATATTTAGCTTCACTCTGCTGTCTTTATGTGTGCTTCTGAACCAGAAACAATTCTTATTCTTCTTATTATAATTATTTGTTAGTACACCTTTTCACTTAATGCCTTAATGGGCTGCCTCTGTTTGACCTAACAGATTTTAAACGGCAATGAACCAGAATTTGTGGCTAGTCTTCTGGGTCACTGACACAGGGACTTGACCGCAGCCATCAGAATGTATAGCTGTGCAAAGTGACCAGGACTCACAACAAATTAAATGCCACAGTACTCCCCATGCCAGCTGGAGCTTGCCACAAAACACTCATTTATTTACATTTATGCATTTGGACATTTGAACATCTGTATGTTCAAAGTGACCTACAGTGCACTTATTACAGAGACAATTCACCCAGAGCAACCTGGAGTTAAGTGTCTTGCTCTAGGACACAATGGTGGTGGCCATGGGGATTGAACCAACAACCTTCTGATGACCAGTTATGTGGTTTTGCCCACTACGCCACCATCACTCACCATTTATTTTACACATACAGGACAGTCATGGCCACTCCTCCACATTTCACTTTTCTGTATGTTTTGCTAAAATATACTGTTTGGACTGCTTAGACATAACTTACCTGTATTAACACCTCTGAATTTGTTTTATAAGCAGGGTACATGAAATGATTCATATAAACTTAAAATAGAGGGAAAATATCTAAACACGTTGTACTAGACACCCAGGTATTCAGAAACACGGTGTCAGTTATTGAGACAGTGGATTCAAGTAAATATTTACCAGGTGTTTTATAATTATTTATAATATTACTTTTATTTATGGTTTATTTCTTTTCATTACTTATCCATGAAAAGATATAAAACGTCAACCTCACCAAATATTCAGATTGGTAATTCAAAGGAAAGACATTTGCTGTACAGTGCAGTTGCTTCTTGGTTCTTTCCATTCAGAATCCCTGTTTCTCAGTTGAAGTCTCTTTCCACACTTTTTCTTATTTTGCTGTCTCTGCTGGGCAGCCAAATCTCTCCTTCCTTACAAAGTGTACACAATGAAGTTATGTGTATGTAATCTGCCCAATAAACTGGATGAACCCAGATATTTGCACCAAATGCTGCTCAATGTCTCCCTCTACTGTTTTCTTTTTGATGATTTACCAACTTTTATATATCCCTAACTTGCAACAGGGCCAGTTTGGATGCTTAGTCTCAGGCTGGAGTCACTCAGCATGCCCTGGATTCGAACTCACGACTCCAGGGGTGGTAGTCAGCATCTTTACTCGCTGAGCTTACAAGAAACAACACTGCATAAGGTATTTAGGTTTTCAGAGAATGTATTTTTAACATGTGTATTTTGTCTTACTCTAAATTACTGGAGTTTTTATAGTCAAAACAAGTGAAAAAATCTACCAGTGCTGATGAAGTAATCCAAAGTATTTAGACTACATTACTGACCTTGAGTAATCTAACGGAATACGTTACAAATTATATTTTACAGCATGTATTCTGCAGGAATACATTTAAAAAGTAACCCTCCCAACTCTGTAATATAAGGGAGGGTAGAGTCACATGGGGTAACCTCCTTGTTGTTGCTATAATGCAGTTCTCACTCTCGGTGGGGCGCATAGGGAATTGTGCGCGGATGAGAATAGCGTGAACCCTCCACACATGCTATGTCTCGGCGGTAACACGCTCAACAAGCCACGTGATAAGATGCGTGGATTGACGGTCTCAGACGCAGAGGGAGCTTTGTCCTCCGCCACCTGGATTGAGGTGAGTCACTACACTACCACAAGTATTTAGAGCACATTGGGCATTCCAAATTTTGGTGAAAAAGGGGAGAAAAAAAGAATAAAATTTTTACCTAATATCAAAGTTCTTACTAGAAATAATGTATGATCCAACGTGAATTGTATTGATAAAAAAAAATATGATCGTATCTGGTAACGTGTGCAAGTAAAATGGCTAGAAATACAATTTTAGCTTAGCATAAAGCTGACAATTTACTCAAGGTTTATTTCTATTTCTTCTGCTCCAAACTTACTTCAAACTTACTTCTCTGTCTGCTCGTGTGAATGTAACACATTATAAGAAATGTTTCACTGATGTTCAAATGCACTTTTGATTGCATCATTTATATGTACAAATGTTTTCCATCTGAAAGGATTAAATATTAAATGAAATAAATTTAAATGGCTGCAAAGTAATTAGTAATCAAAATACTTTTTGAATGTAACTGTATTCTAATTATCAATGATTTAAATTGTAAATGTCTTGGGATACAGTTACTTATATTTTTGTATTTTAAATATGTAATCCCATAACATGAAATCCGTTTCTCCCCAACCCTGCTTATATAGTGGGTCTACTCTATCTACAGTGTTTAATTGTTGATTTTTATCAGGCACAAGTTTGCCATAAAGTATATTATAATAATAATAGTAACGTGGTTTTTGTCTCACTGATTCTGATTTCCACAATGTTTTTATTCAAAATTCAGTTTTGATCAATTTTGAGCAGTGGTGCAGTCATGGTTGTATGTAATATGTTGCCAAGAATTTGCATTTGTAGAATTTTGTCATGTATGCTAAATTGCCTTATTTTATTATAGTGAGTCCCTCAATTTAGCATAGGATTTCTACCAATTGTACACAAAATCAGGATGGTTGGATATTTTGTGTATTAGCTTTGAGCTGTGTAGTGAATCACCAGCAGATCCCAGTCTTTTCTCCAGCGCATCGCCACACTGTATGTATTGTTTGAGAAAAAATAAAAATAAAAAAGGTACTCCGCAGTTTCATCCTTGAAACATTTTACACATAAGAAATTTACAAAATTGTTCAAAATGTGTTTAAAATGGTGTACACTTCCTTGAAGACTACAGACATAAGAGTTGCCTAAAAAAAAAAATGAACACAAGTTCAGAACTTTATATAAGCCAACGTCAGACAAACAATAAATGTATCAAAACACATTTTAATAAAAATTACAGAGGATCAAAGTGAGAATTACAACTTGTAATTAACGCTAACAACAAAATCAAAGTAATTTAACAATTTAATTTTGCACTTGTCATTTATCATAATATTTTGAGAATACAGTAAAAATAACGAGAAGAAAATGTAAGCAATAGGAGATTAAAATCATAATCTTTTTTTAGAGTAAGTCGAAAGGAAAATAACATCAAAGTGATGTGGTGGACATTAGCAAACCGAAGCATCTGGGTCGTTATATACAACATCATTAACCAGGGAGATAACCACTTGCTATGCAACCAAGCTGAATTTGTGGGATGATTTGGCAAGCTCTATGTTCATGAATGAGGTGTGCATTGGTACAGGAGTTTTCAACATGTGGGCGCCTGTCAAGGGAGGCACGAGATATAGGCTCTAACTCAAGTGAAGTGAAAAATGATTGGATAGAGAGGACACCCAATAACAATGCAAGCGGGACTGCTCAAATCTGTCCGCTGCAGTGTCTGGATACTACTAACTCAGTACTGATATACCAAAAGACCAAGGATTTCTTTATTGCATAAATACCATCCTAAAGTATGATTTAACTACATCCTCCACATCCATCTGTTCTATCGTTGTGATAATGATGCTCTGTTTAGCCTAATATTGAGATATTTTCTCTAATATTTCTAATTTATTCACACAGTATACTACTTTATTCTCACAATGCTAAGACTTTATTCTAATCATTTTGACTTTATTCTCATATGAAATTTATATCATAATGCTACAACTTTATTCTCAAACTATTACGACTTAAATTTCATAATGCTACAACTTTATTCTTGTAATTTTGACTTTATTCCCAAAATATTTTTCTGTGTGAGCACACAGCTTTGGATGTTTTCCTTCCCATGTACTCTTCTGTTTAGTCTGTGTTCCATGTTTAGAGCATGGTGTCTTGATCCTGACTCTTCAGTCTCAGGATCTGGACACTCATGCTCTATGTCTTGTCTTTGTGAGCGCATGGCTTCATGTTCGGTTTAGGTTTTCTTGCCATACGCTCATGTCTGGTCTTGAGAAGAATTGTGGGTTGTGAGTACCTCATGCATCCTCTGACTTCCCGTGAAAGAAGGTCGCATTCGAAGTGTCCTACTCGCTTTTATGAAACGAGACCGCCTCGATGACGTATGCAGCCGAAAAATGCGACCTCCGGAGGACACATCCTTCCAAACGAGACACAGCCTGTGTCTTCTTCCCTCATGTCTCTGCCAGATTCAGCTGGTGAGAGGCGGGATGCAGAACTGAGCTGTGACTGGAGAAGTCCAGTAATGTAATGTTGCAAATCCAAGGGGAAATTCTACTGTCTAGAGAGATGGTTGGGTTTATGAAGAGGCAATCTGTAAAGGTAAACAAAGATTTCGGAAATGTTGAGGGGAACAAATCAAATCAAATCACTTTAACATCAGTATGGAGCATGAGGTGAGGGGGATACAATAAAATGTTGCAACTGTGGGGGTGACCGTAGTGTTGCTTATGGAAATGTGATGCTAGGAAAAGAGCAGCTGACATGCAGAACATTAAAATGAAAGAAGGAATATCTTATGTGGAGGCCAGAGAAAGAAGTAAACAAATGCAGACATACCAAAGATTCGATTTATGGCTTAAGTGGTTAATTGTTCTGACTAAACCACTAGCAGAACGGAAAGGATTAAAATTATCATCAGAGCAGCAGAAAAATATTTAAAAGTAGAGGATATTACAGTAAAAGCAATTAATGAAGCACTCAAAGGCAAAATGGGGAAAGTATATGAAAGGATTAGGCAGACTCCAATGGAATGCACAAAGTTTTCGAGCAAATGGACAAGAGTTTAAAAAGTTTATTCAGGATTTACAGCAGAAACCAGATATTATATGTATACAGGAGACATGGCACAAGCCACGTCTTGATTTTGTTATACATGTATATGATGTTATATGGAATGATAGGAAATCAAGAAATGGGGGAGGAGTAGCTTCTTTTATAATACAAGGCTTGAAATTCAGCGAAATTAAAAATAATGAATTGGAGGTGATATCTGTGGAAATACGGTATGGTAATAAGAAAATTTATGTTATAAATTGTTTTAATCCATGTAATAAACTAAGAGAAGAAGCACTTGAAATTATTGGATGGGAGTTTTATTGATAAGATATTTTGGTGTGGTGATTTTAATGCCCACAATACTCTTTTGGGGGAGTGCTTTTAATGGTAATATAATTGAGGAATTGATGGATTAACTTGGATTAGTTTGTCTAAATGTTGGTAGTGGTATTAGACTGGTTGTGGTAAAGAAAGATAATCTGTGCTGGACTTTATTTGAGCTTCTAAGGATGTGGCAAGAAAGAGTACATTTAGAATTATAAATCAGTCTACATTAAGTAGTGATCACTATCTTATTTATTGCACACTTGGTTTGGAAGTAAAATTGATTGAAGATGAGTGTATATACCTAGATGGAAGTTAAAAAAATGTGGACTGGGATAGGTTTAGCACAATATGCAGTAATAGATTAATTGAAGTGTCTGAATTAGAAGGTAAAGAAGAGGAATGCAACTCCAGTATAAGCAGTATAATGCATAATACAGCTGAGGAGGTAATTGGAAAGGTGGCAAAAGTTAGTAAACGGAAAGCAGTTCCATGGTGGAATGGTGAGTGTGGAATAGTTAGAAACAGAAACAGTGCATTTAGGAAGGTGAAAGCATCTCACTCATTCCCAGATCTAATTAATTATAGGAGAGCACAAGCTATAGTCAGAAAAACTATAAGAACTGAAAAGAGAAGTTACTGGAGAGAATATTGCAATACTATAGGAAGAGAAACTCAGATCTCAGATATATGGGGTATGATAATGAAGATGGAGTTACTAGAAAGACTAGCAATATGCATGCCCTTCATAATGGAGAGGAGGTAGCAATTTCAAATAAACAAAGAGCAGAAATGTTGCTTTAAGTTTTTGTTAAGGTGCATAGCAATAGTAATCTAACCGAGGAAGCTAGTGAAAGAACAGTATCAGTCCGAAGAGAAAATCCTGGTGTATTGGAGAAAAGTAGCACAAATGAAAGCCCATTAGATATGACCTTTTCTATGTTTGAACTTAAAAGAGCTATTGCTAGGGCAAAGAAGAAATCTGGTGAAGATGAGATATGCTGTAATATGATTGAACATCTGTCTGATGCAGCACTTACAGTTATACTGCTAATCAAGGTGTGGGTAACAGGCACACTACCCACACCATGGAAACACTCAATAATTATTCCAATCAAGAAACCAGGTAAAGATCACTCAGAAGCAATTAGTTACAGACCAATAGTATTAACTTCAAATTTGTGTAAACTCATGGAAAGAATGACAGTTAATATGTTAATGTATTATTTTGAAAATGGAGGGCTTTTTTCTCCATACCAAAGTGATTTTCGTTGTGGACACACTACAATGGATGCAATGCTTGGCCTAGAATCTGACATAAGAAAGGCTCAAATCTGTAAAGAAACTGCCATAGCTCTGTTTTTCTATATTGAAAATGCTTATGATATGCTGTGGAGAGATGGCCTTTTAATAAAAATGAAATCTTTGGAACATCTTACTCTAGGACATATCAAATTGAAAATGGAACACCACAGGGAAGTGTGTGTAGTCCGCTCTTATTTAATATCATGATTAATGATATCTTTAGTCAGGTAGAAATGAATATGGGGAGATCATTTTATGCTGACGATGGAGCATTGTGGAAGAGAGGGTGGAATGTGGTATTCACAGCTAACAAAGTTCAGACAGCAATAAACCAAGTCGAAGAGTGGGCTATGAGATGGGGATTCCAGTTGTCTATAGCAAAGACCTAAGTTATATGCTTCTCAAAAAAGAAACATATTCCAGTTGGTTTGACACTTTATGGTCATGCACTTGAACAGGTGTCAGCGATTAAGTTCTTGGGAGTATGGCTGAATGAAAAATTTACATTCAGTGTGCATATAGAGAAATTGGTGACAAAATTCAAGAAAGCCCTGAATGTCATGAGATGACTGGCAGGATGCGAGTGGGGTGCAAGCTGCAACTCACACAGAAACAACTATTGTGCCCTTGTTAGATCTGCAATAGATTATGGTTGCATGACTTTCGATTCAGCATATAAGACACTTCTAAATAAAATGTATGTAGTGCAGAATCATGCACTTAGAATATGCTGTGGAGCTTTCAGAACATCTTCAATGGCAGCTTTGCTAGTGGAGATGGGTGAAATGCCGCTAAAACTGAGACGACAACAGCTCTCCATGTTGTATTGGGTATCATTAAAGGTTCACAAGGATATACATCCTACCAAGTCTGTGTTCGATGAATGCTTGGAGCATACTCGAGGCAACAGCCAAAGTCTTGGATTGATAGGGACTAAATTAGCCCAGTCAATGGGATTGGACCATAGCAATTATAGCCAAACTGTGCCATTGCCCACAATTCCACCATGTTTTTTTTTTCCAATGCCTTGCACAGACATTAATTTACTTCAAGAAACTAAGAAAAATTCACTATTTTCAGAAGAATATGCCATATAGCATTACATGGAACATAAGTACAGCTACATGATTCATATCTTTACAGATGGATCAAAAGATCCAATCTCAGGAAAAACTGGAACAGCCATTATTGTACTGAAAAATCTGGTATCTATCAGAAAGAGGACATCAGACAACTTATCTGTATTAACTGTGGAATTAGCTGCAAATCTCATTGCTCTTCAGTGGGTGGAGGATATAAATGTTGAGAGAGATGAAATATGTACAGATTCTCTGGCAGCCCTGAAAAGCCTGCAATCAGGCCATTCTGATAGTAGACATTATATATATATATATATATATATATATATATATATATATATATATATATATATATATATACAGGTGAAACTCGAAAAATTAGAATATCGTGCAAAAGTTCATTAATTTCAGTAATTCAACTTAAAAGGTGAAACTAATAAATTATATAGACTCATTTCAAGCAAAGTAAGATATTTCAAGCCTTTATTTGATATAATTTTGATGATTATGGCTTACAGCTTATGAAAACCCCAAATTCAGAATCTCAGAAAATTAGAATATTGTGAAAAGGTTCAGTATTGTAGGCTCAAAGTGTCACACTCTAATCAGCTAAACACCTGCAAAGGGTTCCTGAGCCTTTAAATGGTCTCTCAGTCTGGTTCAGTTGAATTCACAATCATGGGGAAGACTGCTGACCTGACAGTTGTGCAGAAAACCATCATTGACACCCTCCACAAGGAGGGAAAGCCTCAAATGGTAATTGCAAAAGAAGTTGGATGTTCTCAAAGTGCTGTATCAAAGCACATTAATAGAAAGTTAAGTGGAAGGGAAAAGTGTGGAAGAAAAAGGTGCACAAGCAGCAGGGATGACCGTAGCCTGGAGAGGATTGTCAGGAAAAGGCCATTCAAATGTGTGGGGAGCTTCACAAGGAGTGGACTGAGGCTGGAGTTACTGCATCAAGAGCCACCACACACAGACGGGTCCTGGACATGGGTTTCAAATGTCAAACGTCTTACCTGGGCTAAAGAAAAAAAGAAGTGGTCTGTTGCTCAGTGGTCCAAAGTCCTCTTTTCTGATGAGAGCAAATTTTGCATCTCATTTGGAAACCAAGGTCCCAGAGTCTGGAGGAAGAATGGAGAGGCACACAATCCAAGATGCTTGAAGTCCAGTGTGAAATTTCCACAGTCTGTGTTGGTTTGGGGAGCCATGTCATCAGCTGGTGTTGGTCCACTGTGCTTTATTAAGTCCAGAGTCAACGCAGCCTTCTACCGGGACATTTTAGAGCACTTCATGCTTCCTTCAGCAGACAAGCTTTATGGAGATGCTGACTTCATTTTCCAGCAGGACTTGGCACCTGCACACAGTGCCAAAAGTACCAAAACCTGGTTCAATGACCATGGTATTACTGTGCTTGATTGGCCAGCAAACTCGCCTGACCTGAACCCCATAGAGAATCTATGGGGCATTGCCAAGAGAAAGATGAGAGACATGAGACCAAACAATGCAGAAGAGCTGAAGGCCGCTATTGAAGCATCTTGGTCTTCCATAACACCTCAGCAGTGCCACAGGCTGATAGCATCCATGCCATGCCGCATTGAGGCAGTAATTAATGCAAAAGGGGCCCAAACCAAGTACTGAGTACATATGCATGATTATACTTTTCAGAGGGCCGACATTTCTGTATTTAAAATCCTTTTTTTTTTTTTATTGATTTCATGTAATATTGTAATTTCCTGAGATTCTGAATTTGGGGTTTTCATAAGCTGTAAGCCATAATCATCAAAATTATATCAAATAAAGGCTTGAAATATCTTAATTTGCTTGTAATGAGTCTATATAATATATTAGTTTCACCTTTTAAGTTGAATTACTGAAATTAATGAACTTTTGCACGATATTCTAATTTTTCAAGTTTCACCTGTATATATATTATTTTTGAAATCTTGCAGGTTTTATATAGGTTAAGTAACAGAGGTTTTTCCATCTAATTTCTTTGGGTTCCTGCACATACTGTATAGGAGTTGAGGGTAATGAGGTAGCAGATAAACTTGCAAAGAACTCACATAAATACTGTAATGTAGAGATTACCATCAATATGAGTAAATCAGAAACCAAGACTTGTATTTGTAAAGCGGTTAATAACATCTGGCAAAATCTATGGGAAAGAGAGTTAAAGGTGAGCTATCTGTTTAAAATTCAGAAAAATGTGTGAACAGGAGATTTGATTTCTGTATTAAGAAGAAAGGAAAATTCAATAAACAAGACTTTGTATAGGACACACAGGGTTGAATGCCAATTTACATAAATTCAAAATGCATCCCACAGTAAATGCAATGATCTAGAAACAGTTGAACATATCCAAATAACAATGAAAGGCAAGTAATGCAGGCAAAGTTGCAGGAAATGGAAATTAATATTATGTCTCTAGAAACTCTTCTGGCTAAAAAGCATGGGAGAATACCAATGAAAGATGCAGTTTTGGGCTTTTTAAAAGCAACAGGAGTTGAATCTAGAATAAAGTTTTTTTAAAGTATATTTATACACTCACCTAAAGGATTATTAGGAACACCATACTAATACTGTGTTTGACCCCCTTTCGCCTTCAGAACTGCCTTAATTCTACGTGGCATTGATTCAACAAGGTGCTGAAAGCATTCTTTAGAAATGTTGGCCCATATTGATAGGATAGCATCTTGCAGTTGATGGACATTTGTGGGATGCACATCCAGGGCACGAAGCTCCTGTTCCACCACATCCCAAAGATGCTCTATTGGGTTGAGATCTGGTGACTGTGGGAGCCATTTTAGTACAGTGAACTCATTGTCATGTTCAAGAAACCAATTTGAAATGATTCGAGCTTTGTGACATGGTGCATTATCCTGCTGGAATTAGCCATCAGAGGATGGATCCATGTTCTCATTCTGTTTACGTCAAATTCTGACTCTACCATCTGAATGTCTCAACAGAAATCGAGACTCATCAGACAAGGCAACATTTTTCCAGTCTTCAACTGTCCAATTTTGGTGAGCTCTTGCAAATTGTAGCCTCTTTTTCCTATTTGTAGTGGAGATGAGTGGTACCCGGTGGGGTCTTCTGCTGTTGTAGCCCATCTGCCTCAAGGTTGTGCGTGTTGTGGCTTCACAAATGCTTTGCTGCATACCTCGGTTGTAACGAGTGGTTATTTCAGTCAAAGTTGCTCTTCTATCAGCTTGAATCAGTCAGCCCATTCTCCTCTGACCTCTAGCATCAATAAGGCATTTTCTCCCACAGGACTGCCGCATACTGGATGTTTTTCCCTTTTCACACCATTCATTGTAAACCCTAGAAATGGTTGTGCGTGAAAATCCCAGTAACTGAGCAGATTGTGAAATACTCAGACCGGCCCGTCTGGCACCAACAACCATGCCACTCTCAAAATTGCTTAAATCACCTTTCTTTCCCATTCTGACATTCAGTTTGGAGTTCAGGAGATTGTTTTGACCAGGACCACACCCCTAAATGCATTGAAGCAACTGCCATGTGATTGGAATTGCATTAATGAGAAATTGAACAGGTGTTCCTAATAATCCTTTAGGTGAGTGTATATATATATATATATTGAGTAGTAATTTTCATGTCCCATCGATGCTCCACACTCCAGTTTAGTTGGTGGCAGTAATGCACCAAAAGCTGGTTTGCCAACCATCAATAACCAGAAAAGAAGAAGTAGAAGAACATGTCTCTGCCAGATTGTTTTGCACTATGGTGTATGTACTGCCTCTCAGTTGCCTTGTTTTGTTCCAGTTATCCAGACAGTCCTGTACTGATTTTGTTTTAGTTTGTTGGTTTCTCCCTCGAAAGATTTTTTAGTTTGCTTTTTGTAATTTTTTACAAAAGCCCTTATACTAGGAGGCCTGGGTAGCTCAGCAAGTGTAGAAGCTGACTACCACCCCTGGAGTCACAAGTTCGAATCCAGGGTGTCCTGAGTGACTCCAACCAGGTCTCCTAAGCAGCCAAATTGGCCCTGTTGCTAGGGAGGGTAGAGTCACATGGGGTAAACTGAGGCCGTTGACGAGCCTGTCCTGTTCCCTATGGCCGTCGACGAGCCTGTCCAGTCCCTGAGGCTATTGATGAGCCTGTCTAGTTCCCTGTGGCTGCCGTTCAATCTGTCCAGTCCCAAGTGGACGCCACCTTGCCGGATTTCCTCCTGATCAGTGGCATCTCTCAGTCTGACACTTACTTAGCGGCCACCACCCTGCCTGACCTCTGCTTAACGGCCACCACCCAGCTTGACCTCTGTCCAGCGGCCGCCACTCCGCCTGTCCAAAATCCTGTGGTCGCCATCGATCAGTCTGCCCAACTCCCTGTGGCCACCAATGACTTGTCCACCCAGGCCCATTGCACCACCAAAGCCCAGTCTGCCCAGCTCCCTGGGACCCCTGCCCATTCGGTTCAGAACTTCGGGGACCCTGCCTGAAGGTCTGACCTGTCCTTTGGTTCTCAGACTTTGCCCTAGTTTTTGGGTCTTCAGCCATAATAACCTGGATTTCTGCTCCATTCCTCAAGCATACTCCCAGGCTGCCAGACCCCACCGCTTGCCTGCACCCTTCTCTCAGGCCTCCTCAGACCCCACCCCCTAACTGGTGCCACATCCCAGGCCTCTGGACCCCATCCCCTACCTGGCCCCTACCCCATCACATACCAGGCCTCTGGAACCCCCCCCCCACATGCCGCCACATCCTAGGCCTCCAGACTCCGCCCCTACATTGACCCTTGTCCAAGGCCTCTGGACTCTGCCCCTTTCTTAGTGCCACCTCCATTGTTTCCCCCACCCTCCCTCCCTTCATTGGTTGGTTCTGACCACTTCACTCTAGTCTGTGTTTTCAGCCTGTCTTAGTTTGTTTTGTGTCTGTGGGATTTGTTTTGTTTTGTGTTTGATGTTCGCCTTGGGACACCATGTGGCCTGGTGCGTCCCTTTTGAGGGGGTTATTTTAAGATTTAATGTCATCTATGTCATGTTTATTGTGGTGACAGGATCTTGAAACTCAGGGTTGGGAGGGTTACTTTTGAAATGTACTTGAAACAACTACAGATTACAGAATACATGTTGTAAAATATAATTTGTAACATATTCTGTTAGATTACTCTAACATATTCTAAGTACTTTGGATTACTTCTTCAGCACTAGTAGATTTTTTTCACTTATTTTGACTATAAAAACACAAAATACAAATGTTAAAAATACATTAGCTGAAAACCCTAAATATCTTATGCAGTGTTGTTTCTAAAACATGATCAATCAAATTGATCTTGTTTTAACGATTTTTAGTTATTTTTAAAGGAAAATTAAAAAATATATATTTTCAAGAATATGATTTTGCCCTAATATCAAAGGTCTGACTAGAAAAAAAGAAATTATGATCCACCCTGAATTTTCTTGATAAAAAAATATATGATCGTGTCTGGTAACATGTGCATGTAAAATGGCTAGAAATAGTATTTTAGCTTAGCATAAAGCTGAAAATTTACGCAAGCTTTATTTCTATTTCTTCTGCTCCAAACTTACTTCTCTGTCTGCAATGTAACACATCATAAGAAAGTGTTTCACCTATGTTCAAATGCACTTTGGATCACATCATTTATATGTATAAATGTTTTCCATCTGAAAGGTATGTATTCATGTATTCCATTACTTCCCAACCCTGTTGACACTGATGCCTTCTCGTTCCCTCATCACTCTCCATCATTTAATACTTGTTAATGTTAATAGTTTCACCTGCTCCTCATGTCTTGCTGCCTATATTGTGTTTCTTCCCTCATGTCTCTGCCAGATTGTTTTTTACTATTGTGTATGTACTGCCTGTGAGTTGCCTGGTTCTCTTACGAGAGGTTCTCTCGTATTGCGTAAGCTAGCTTACGCTACGGGAAAGATTAATCTTTTCTGAGATATTGAAGCCAAAAAATTATCCTTAATTTTGTATCATTTGTCAACGCAGTGCAGCAACTGCAGACCTTGAGTGGGCTAGCTAGCGAGCTCATTGGTTGCTCTGCGGCAACTGCTGCAGCCTATAGACGAACTTGGGCGAACTCGCGTCCAATGAGAGGCGTCCGCACGCTTACTGCATCAAAGCCCGCCTGCATATAAGCGTAGTTCGTAGGCTGGAACCCTGATTTTCATCTCTTCAGCGAAGCTCTTCGCATCTCTGAACTGGAAGCCGCGTCGCCGTTCGAGGGGCATCTAGCAAGCTTGGACAGCGCTCGTAGCCGGCCGTCTTCGCCACCTTCAGCCATCCTGCGAGCTACGCCATCCGGCGACGTATCCTTTTTTAGAGCAAGCTAAGTTCCTCAGCGAGCTTCACAAAAAGAGTATCGAGCGTCTTTTTAAAGATGCCTCGCACTTCCTGCGGCCGAGCGGTCGGACTGCTGCCATCTGGGATGACGAGGCGGAGGATAAGGGTTGCTGTTCCATCATGGCTTCGGACAGCGAGGAGTGGTCAGGCTCCCAAGCCTCCTCCTCGGCCCAGGAATCCAGAGGATTCGGTAGCAGCACACCTTTGCCCGCCCTCTGCGAGATGGCGGTCTAAACCGGTGCTCCCGTCTAGGCCTGCAGAACTACTTCCGCCTGTGTTGGCCGCGCCTATGCCGCCGCCAAGCCGCATCTGCTCTGCATTCCATGGCCGTCTTACAGATCCTCCAAGCGGACCTCCTTCGAGAATGGGATGAGAAAGGCGGACACCCAGAGGCTGTTTCAGATCTAAGGAGCGCTGACGGACAACGCCCGCTCTCTCCGTCCGGTCTCTTCGGTTCCGCGGTGAGTGGCATTGTTGACCGTTTCACGGAAGTCCAGAAAGCCACCCAAGCCATGAATCTCTTCCTGCCTCGTCGCGCTAGCTCCTCTGCAGGCCGCCCACGTGACCAGCCTCCTGCACGAGCCTCTTCACAGCGCCCAGCTCAGCAAAGCCAGACTTTTCAGCGTCAACAGGGCGGCCGCCCTAGGTCGCGCTCAGACAGCCGCCGCAGACCGCCGCCCCCCCGCGGGCCTCGGCCTAAGATTGTGTTGAAACCTGAGCAACTGAAGTCCTCCTAGCTTTGTTGAGAAAGCGGCGGCTCAGTCCCGCCGCAGCCGGACAGCCGTCAAAGCTCGCCCTCTGTCAGTCCCCTTCTCTCAGGCTACTGCAGTGGTGGATTCAGCAGCCAACAAGCCGGTGATACTGCCCGCTTGCTCTGCACTCAAACGCCGTTTTCACGGCGACCCAAAGAAATCTTGTAAAGAGCAAACATGCCTTATGTGTAGAAAATGTGCCCACAATCCAGTGTTCACCCCTACACACAAGCATTACACTTCCCGTGTTCCTATCAGAGCCCACTCACATAAAGTGGACACAGCCCGCTCGAGTGTTAGAGTCAATAAGCGTGCCCACGAATCCGTCGCGCGCCCCTTCTCTGGCCGCTCTGTCACCACGACCAGCCTTGTGTAGAAAATGTGCCCACAATCCATTGTTCACCTCTACACACAAGCATTACACTTCCGTGTCCCGATCAGAGCCCACTCACATAAAGCGGACACAGCCTGCTCGAGTGTTAGAGTCAATAAGCGCGCTCACCAATACGTGTGTGCGCCCATTCTCTGCCCGCTCTGTCACCACGGCCAGCAAACACTTCTCTGTATGTAAGTCCCGTGCCCGTGACTATGCTCGCGCATCACTTAACAGATGTGACTCTTTCCCCATTCACCTCAATCGGAAGTCACTCACAGAACAGCCTGTCCCTGCTGTCTGCGAGCAGTCATGCATAAGCACAGTAAGCGGCTCACACATTCTGTTCAGCTGCTGTGTGCGGCAATCAGGGCGATTTGGCCATTCACCCTCTAGCGTTATGCTTCAAAGCGTGGGAAGCTATCCCAGGATATCCAAATGGGTGTTAAGCACAATAAAACAGGGCTATTTGCTACAGTTCGATCGCCGCCCTCCCGCTTCAGAGCGGCTCGAAACTATTGTGAACACGGAAGCATCCTGCATGCTTCGTTCAGAAATAGCAAACCTTCTGTGCAAAAGGGCCATAGAGAAAGTGCCACCTTTGCTGAGCGAGTCGGGGTTTTACAGCCGTTATTTTCTTGTTCCAAAGAAAGACGGCGGCCTCAGACCAATATTAGATCTCAGGGTTTTGAACAAGGTGCTTGCAAAAGACCGTTCAAAATGCTTACATCAGGAAACTCCTCACGCATACGCGCCAGGGGACTGGTTTATCTCTCTCGATCTGAAAGATGCCTATTTTCAGATTCAGATAAATCCCGTCACAGGCCATTCTTGAGATTCACCTTCGACGGCCAGGTTTATCAATACACCGTCCTTCCGTTCGGCCTGTCTTTAGCACCCGTACTTTCACAAAGTGCATGGATGCGGCGCTCGCACCCCTCGCGGAGTCAGGGCTTGCGAATTCTGAACTATTTGGACGACTGGCTGATTATGGCACAGTCACATACGGAGCTTCTGTCTCACAGAACAGTTCTCCTCAGCCATCTGAACAGTTTGGGTCTTGCAGTCAATTGGACCAAGAGCTCACTACAGCCCAGTCAGGCAATTTCCATCCTTGGAATAGAACTAGACTCCGTGGCAATGACGGCTCGCTTATCTACACAGCGCGCCGTGTTCAGCGACTAGCCGCGTCCTTTCAGATGAACAGCCTCACGCCTCTGAAAAAATTTCAGAGAGTGCTAGGTTACATGGCCTCAGCCGCAGCAGTACTTCAGCTGGGTTTACTGCGCATGCGCCGCTTCAGCATTGGCTAAACACCAGCGCATCTCGCCGGGCTTGGGCCACAGGCCGCCAGCCGATCAAGGTGACTCAGACCTGTATTTCAGCTCTGCAGCCCTGGACAGTGGCCGAATGGTATCAGCGGGGAGTGACGATGGGAGCTGTATCTCGCCGAAAAGTCATCTCGACAGACGCGTCCAACACGGGTTGGGGCGCGGTCTGCGAGGGCTCTCCGGTTTTTTTGGCCTATGGTCAGTTCAGGAAAAGCTCCTTCACATAAATTGTCTGGAAATGATAGCGGTTGAGTACGCGCTTCTGCGCTTTCTCCCGGTCATTCAGGGTCACCACGTCCTGGTCCGTTCGGACAACAGATCTGTGGTATCCTACCTAAATCGTCAGGGCGGTGTCAGATCCAGGAACCTCTTCCATCTGACAAAACACATACTGAGTTGGTCCCAGTACCACCTGCGCTCGCTGAGGGCGACGCACGTGCCAGGCCACCTGAACGACGGCCCAGACAGACTGTCCAGAGACAATATTCCCCCAGGGGAATGGTCCCTGCACGCTCAAACAGTCCAGAAGTTATGGCGCATATTCGGCAGAGCAGAGATAGACCTCTTTGCGTCAGAAGAGAACTCTCACTGCCCAATATTTTTCTCGAGCGAGGACGCGCCGGCCCAGGACTGGCCCAACCGCCCGCTTTCGCCTTCTCTCCCGTCTCGCTATTGCCACAGGTAATGCAGAGGATCAGGAAACGTGTCACTCGGTGCTCCTCATAGCCCGCGTTGGGAGAATCAGACATGGTTCCCGGAGCTTACGCAGCTGTCACTGACAGCGCGTGGCCCATCCCAGTGAGAGCAGATCTCCTCTCTCAAGCTCGCGGCATGATCTGGCATCCCCACCCAGAGCGCTGGGCGCTGCAGGCGTGGGTGATCAACGACTACCCGTCGCTCTGCCAGAAGGGGTAATAAACACCATCATACACGCTAGAGCCCCTTCCACGAGAAGACTCTATGCGTCAAAATGGTCTGTGTTTTCAAAATGGTGCACCGACAGAGACCTGGACCCACGGACATGTGGGGTGTCGTCGCTGCTCATGTTTTTACAAAGAGCTGCTGGATAAGGGCAGATCCCCATCCACGCTCAAAGTGTATGTGGCGGCCGTCGCGGTGTTCTCTGAACCCCTGCACGGCCAGTCACTGGGAAAAAAACGAGCTGGTCATCCGCTTCCTCAGGGGAGCTAGAAGGATGGACCCCCGCGCCCCCCATCGGTTCCTATCTGGGATCTTTCTATAGTTCTCAAAACTATGAAAGCCCCCCCTTTCGAACCACTTCAATCCGTGGATTTGAAATACCTTTCACTCAAAACCGTTTTTCTGACTGCCCTGTCATCAGTCTAACGTGTGGGAGACCTTCACGCGCTGTCTGTCAGCGCTGCGTGTCTTGAGTTTGGACCAAGTGACTCCAAGGTCATTTTAAAGCCTAGACACGGCTATGTTCCCAAGGTGATCGGTACTCCTTTCAGAGCACAGGTCATTTCCTTATCGGCGCTGCCAGCATCCAATAGCGAACGCGACGCCAATCTCCTTTGCCCAGTCAGAGCACTGAGATTGTATACTGCGTGCTCCGCCTCTTTCAGACGCTCTGAGCAGCTTTCGTTTCGTTCGAGGGCGCACCAAAGGTCTCGCCGCCTCGAAACAGACACTGTCTAGATGGATAGTGGACGCATACGCGTCAAAAGACCTGCCATGCCCGTTGGGCATTAGGGCTCACTCCACTAGAGGCATGGCCTCATCGTGAGCATGGTCCAGCGGGATTTCCATTCACGACATATGTGTGGCAGCGGGCTGGGCTTCCCCCTCCACCTTTGTCAGATTTTACAATCTGGAAGTGCCCGCCCTGCAGGCAAAACTACTAGCGGTTTAATATGCTACAGCTCCCCTGGTGAGCTGCACTGATGGGACTTATTCCACACAGACCGGCACCGCTGCTCTGTCATTCTCTTCCCACAATGTGCTTATGTATTACACACACACTGGCCCGCACTCTTGCTGGCCAAATATTATTTCCCCACTCACAAGGGCTCCCCCGGGTCCCCCAACCCCCGGGGCTCATGCAGTGGATGCTTGGCGCGCACGGCGTTGACAATGGGTTCCCGTAGCGTAAGCTAGCTTACGCAATACGAGAGAACCTCTCGTAAGAGAACGAATCGGTTACCTAACGTAACCTCGGTTCTCTCTAGACGAGGGAACGAGTATTGCGTAACCGGCCGTGCTCGCGCCACAAGCGACTTCTGCTTCATTCAATGAAAACCAGGGTTCCAGCCTACGAACTACGCTTATATGCACTCTAGCCAGGCCCATTTTGGCGGGCTTTGATGCAGTAAGCGCGTGGACGCCTCTCATTGGACACGAGTTCGCCCAAGTTCGTCTATAGGCTGCAGCAGTTGCCGCAGAGCAACCAATGAGCTCGCTAGCTAGCCCGCTCAAGGTCTGCAGTTGCTGCACTGTGTTGACAAATGATACAAAATTAAGGATAATTTTTTGGCTTCAATATCTCAGAAAAGATTAATCTTTCCCGTAGCGTAAGCTAGCTTACGCAATACTCGTTCCCTCGTCTAGAGAGAACCGAGGTTACGTTAGGTAACCGATTTGTTTTGTTCCAGTTATCCAGTCGGTCCTGTCTTGATTTTGTTTTCATTTGTTGGTTTCTTCCCTCATGAGTTTATGTTCTTAAAAAGCCCTTATACTTGCCTTCTGCATTTGGGTCCTTCCTCAACAAACCTTGACAGATTTTAACAAAGAAAAGTTTCAATGCTTGAAAACTGTAAGAGTATTTTCCCCCTATTGCTCTGGTGTGCAGACTTAAGTACAATAATTTGACAAGTTCAATGTCATATGATTTTAAACCATTTAAAAATCTAAAATGATTTTATCATTTTAAGACCTATGTATTGTACTATTTAGGCTTATAGCTCACTGTGCTGATATTTTGAGTTGCATTTGAGGAAATTACATTGCAAAAAACATTCTTTATTATTGTGCACCGACTCCCGAATAAACTCGAATATGTCCAGTGTCCAAGATGACTGGTGCATGCATTAAAATCTACTTGGTGTGTGTGGATTTTTAAAAACAAATGAAAAAAACCTCAATACCTCTGATACAAAAAAGCTGCTGCAAAAAAGTGAGGGAAAATAGAAAGCTTCAACATGATGCATTCGTAACGTGTCTGATGAACTTGAGCACAAACAGCAGGTAAAAGTCAAAGTGCGAACTGTCAGTTAATGCAGGTGGGGCTCACTGATCAGAATGAATTTAAATTTGAATCCAGAACTGAAGCCTGCCTTGTTGCTTTTGTACCCGGATGTAATTAACATTAAGCCTTACTTTTTTCTCTCCCTCATCACAAAAAAAAAAAAAACATTTATTAACAAATGATCCGGGGCTTCAGTCCTATCAGCCAGGGTCAAGCTATGCTGTTGATGATACTGTACAGTTCTACTATTTTTCCTACCCTTTACAATGTGCATTTTTGTCAATGCTTACTATTGTTATAGTCTGTCTACAAATGTCCTAATGTTTTTCATATCGTCCCTTTACCAGCAGATGGCAATCTTTGTTTAAATGCAGCTTCACACCAGTAACTTCATTACCAGGCACAAAATCATCATCCCAGTTTTCATGGTGGCAAATGTTATCAACAGATACACTTTCAAACATGTGGAATAAAAACAATTTATTAAATCATAGCTAAATTTCGCTGCCCAGGAATAGCATCATACTGAACCCCTAAAGGGTCAAGATAGTGGGGAAAAAAATTAGTTGAGTGGTAAAAAATAAAGAAAAAAATATCTAAATAATTTTGCGCTCTCTCACAAAACTTTGCGTTTCCCCGAGAAAGTTTACAAAACGTGCGTCATAATGACAGTCTTCTGCTAGCTCTCCTATGTGCATTCCAGCATTATTCCAGCTTTTGAGTTCAACAAGAAGAGAAAGCCAGTACAATGAATGAGTGAAGCCCAAAAGACAATACTTGACAATGCACAAGGCAATGCACAAATCATAATCTTTAATTTATGAATATGTTAAAATAAAGACAGCACAGTTAAAATTACATTAATTGCGAGTGTCTAATTGAAATGGAATACTCTGATGCACAATTGAATCACATATTATTATTGTTTATGTTGTGATGGTGTTTCCCTCTCCATTAATGATGCAATAAATGGTGACTGAAGGTTTTGAGCTTTAAAATAACTGCAATTTGGAATTCACTTTTAAATAATTTGTATTTGTATTTGGAACAACCCTTTAGTGTAGCCACCATGTTTGCTCTCCCTTCAGAGTGCCCTGTGGAGGTATCATTTATGCAGTTTGGTATGTGTCAGTGTTGATTGATTGATGCACACATAACACAATTATTGCCATCTGCTGGCACATGATAAATGGCCACAGAAACATACATAAATATAACATAATAGTTGATATTTGAGCATATGATATTCAAATTCAATTAGGCTTGTAGTTTGGGAAAACAAGCTACATATATAAAAATTGTCCTTTTGTAGAATAATAATAATAAAAAAAATTGCATTTTGAATTAAATTAAAATCATATATTTTCAGTTTTTGCATATGCCATATATCAGATTTATGTATGATGTAATGACGCAATACAGAAAGGAGTCACTGTATCTTCTCACTCTTTACATGTTACAGTTTTTGAAGATACAGTTTTCCACAAAAACTAGGCACCGGCACCTGTCATCTCAACTTATCTCTCATAAATGCAACAGCCTGCACAGCATTCAGGAGCAGAATGCATATAGGAGAGCACTAGTTTTGCGAGAGAATGCAATGTTTTGCAAGAGAATGCAAAATAATTTACGAGAGAATGTATAGGTTATCTGGAGAACGCAATCAATGGAAGATGCAGTTTTCTTGAATTTGGCTAAAAACAGTGATTATTTTTTAATTACATCAAGCCTGCAATATCTTACATCATCACATTTATTGCAATTTCCCATTGGTGCATGTCACAGGTCATTTCAACTTGCATTTCGAGATTGACTTTTGTGTTAAGAGAGCGAGCTTATACAAACTATAGAATCAGAATCAGAATGAGCTTTATTGCCAATTATGCTTACACATACAAGGAATTTGTCTTGGTGACAGGAGCTTCCACTGCACAACAACACAAAACAGCAACAATACATAGAGAATAATAAAACACACACACACATGCATACATACATACACACACACATTTATAGTGCAAATATAAATACAAAGCTGTTATATACAGTGTGAGGGAATGTAATGGCAGAAGAGGTTGAATGTGTTGGATAAATATAAAAAGAGTAGACTGTGAATTGCACATAATTATTGCTCAAAGGGGTAGTTTTAACTGTTCATAAGATGGATAGTCTGAGGGAAAAAACTGTTCCTGTGCCTGATGGTTCTGGTGCTCAGTGCTCTGAAGTGTCGGTCAGAAGGCAACTGTTCAAAAAGGTAATGGGCTGGATGAGTGGGGTCCTAAGTGATTTTTCCAGCCTTTTTCCTCACTCTGGAAGTGTAAAGTTCTTGAAGGGAAGGCAGGGGGCAACCAATAACCTCTCAGCAGTCCAAACTGTCCTTTGTAGTCTTCTGATATCTGATTTCATAGCTGAACCAAACCAGACAGTTATTGAAGTGCAGAGGACAGACTCAATGTCTGCTGAGTAGAACTGTATCAGCAGTGCCTGTGGCAGGTTGAATTTCCTCAACTGGTGAAGGAAGTACAATCTCTGCTGGGCCTTTTTCACAATGGAGACAATGTGGGTCTCCCAATTTAGGTCCTGTGAGATGGTAGTGCCCAGGAACCTGAATGACTCCACTGCTGCCACAGTACTGTTTAGAATGGTGGTGGTGGTGGTGTACAGTATGGTCAGTCTTCCCACTGCTTATTTCCCTTGTCTATAAGGGACACCGCTCACTTGGTTGCATCTTTAGATCACTTCCTTGGAACGCAGACTGTGAGTGGTAGCTCACCAAACATAGGAAGATTTACAGCTGAGAATGTTTTAACACCCATGCGCCAACATCTGTGCAGATTGCCAAACATGCTTACAGTCAGAGCACTTGCTTTCTGTCAAACAGATGTGTTAAATTCACCGTGCTCCAGCCATCAAAACACTGAAGCAGATTCCTATAATTTCAACAGATCTCCTCACACCTTTATCAATAACATATGATTTGCAACTAAGGGGAGCAGACATGTGTAATCCTAGAGTGGCTTCATTTGGTTCTCTTTCTGCTTACTATCTGACTTATTTCACTTTTGTTTTCTTGCCAGCTTGCTCAACAACACCAGTGATTCCCAACCATGGCTATGCATTCCCAAAGGAGCATTTCAGCAGATTCCAGGGAGTACATGAAAAGATTTAGATTTTGCTTTGTTAAACCTACAAAACAGAAATTACAAGTTTAAAATAAAAATGTTAGTGCTCTCAAAAATTTTTAATAACTATGTTTTAAATAACCGAGTCATTAGAATTTAAGCTCCAAAACTAAAAAATGTACATTGTAGTATAATGTTAATTACCACAAAAATTGTAATATAATGATTTTGTCTTGTCTCTTGTTTATTTAAAAAAGCAACAAAAATGCAGTTACATTAAAGTCAATTACAGTAAAAATAAAAGTTGCAGTAATCTTTAAAATACACTGTTTATAAAGTATATTTACAAGACAATAAAGGGGCGGCTTTGGAGCACCACCTTTAAAATGGATGTGTAAGACGGCCTCTTTAATACCCCCATTTTCACCTACAGTCAACAAAACTGGTACATGTATAGGTCTCATCAAGCCAGACAACTTTCATAATCATAGTTATACCTCTGCCCAACAGAAAGTCAGCCATTTTGGATTTTATAATATTGCAGTCTCTGATCTTTTATATAATCCTATGGAATTCATGAGACTGTCACCACATTTAGATAATATTATGCCAAATTGTGAACAGATTTTTGATTAATCAAACATTGTTGCCATGGCGAGGCATTAAATTAATGGCCCAAATCGCTTCTAAATTGTTTAAAATAATGTAAAAATTTCAAATGCATGTGCCCACCTTGCATTGTTTTCCAAAAGCCACCGGGTGGAAATGGACCCATGGTACTTGGGCCCATCGTCGCTGCTTGCAGCTATATTTATTATTATTAGTAGTAGTATTAATATTATTATGTTTACATTTACAATTGTATTCATGATCTAATTTGTGTAACACATTTTCCACTTGTTGGATGTATTTCTAGGTCATTGCAAGACAGGCCGGTGAATGAAGTTAAAGAGGGTAAAATGTTTTGATTTGTGATTTTTTTTTTACCACTGTTCTTTTCCACAGGCAATAACCAGAGAAGAAGTTCAGTACTAAATTGCACTTGACCCATTCCATTAGCACTTTGCGACAAGGCCACTTGCATCTAGATTTAGTGCATGCTTGCTGGCATTGCATTGTCATGGCAACAAAGTTGTAATATTGGAAAGAACTTTATTCAGATGGTTAGTTAGCCATTTTATTACACTAAAATCATGTTACATCATATTTAAGTGTAATGTTTGCATCTTGAGGCTATACTTTTAAAAACATTTAATGTTTATGGACTGGCCCCAATTAATTCCATTGTAAGTGCCAAACTGTAACCACAATTTATATAAAATTTGTATTAAAGAAATGTATAAAACAAGGGTCAAGACTTCCTTTTCAGTTTGATCAGAAGCTACTTTGTGAGTTTGTTTAAACCTACAGTATTGATTGGTACCTGGTACCTAATCTACCTGGTTTTGGCTAAAGTGAATATTTGTAATAATGGCCATTTTGATAATATCAATATTAATGGGTATTCAGAATATGGGTTACTGGAATAGGACACTTTTCTGGTTTGGTGTTGACAAAGGGGTACTTGGGCTGATGGGGCTGTGGAACTGAACTTAGAGAGAAATTTTGGCATTGCACAGAGGATGTTTACAGTCCATTTTGTTGCTTTTGCAGTAGACCAGATCTTGCATCTGTGGAGAGCACCAGATGCAGGACACTACTCTGTAACCTCTTCACCCTCCATTTTACCAAGTGTTGTTTTTCTTCCCCTTCTCCCAAGAATTAAAAGGTGAGCATTGAGAGTAAATGTGCAAGCTTTCTTTCAAGCTGAATCTTTCAAGCAATATGCAAAGCTTTTAAAGGGTCATGTAGCAAGAAATAACATTTTCCTTGATCTTTTATGACAAAAGAGCTATGTAAGTTTCGGATCTCAAACGTCCTCCCTTGTCAAAAATGAACATTTATTGAAACCAAGCTGCAAAAAAATTACTCAATCTGAAACCTTTGCAACTTTCTGATGTCAGACAGATGAATATATCAACACACGAGTATTCGCGTTAATACGTCAATGATGACTACTGGGTGATAAGAAACTTTGCTCGGCCAATTGCGTTGAGGTAATATGGAGAAAAGATGCATATCCTTCCAAAGGATCCCAACATATCGGTTTACTTTAACAAGGTCTCTAATCATTTCAATCTGCTCTCAAAGGGATAGATCATCTAAAAATGAAAACTTTCTCATAATTTACTCACCCTCATGCCATCCCTGATATGTATCACTTTCTTTCTTCTGCTGAACACAGACAAAGATTTTTAGATGAATATCTCCTCTCTCTTGGTCCATCCAATCAGCCCTCTACATTGCGAGTAAATCACTCGCATATGCGACAACATTTTGTGCTATGCGGCTAAAATATGTCTGTTACTTGCCACTGGTGAGTAAATATTAAGATTTCACTCGCCAGAGATTGAGTTGTGTAGTGGCGAAGCACTCTGTGCACCATGATCCTTTTACTGAATAAGAAGCTGGTGATTAAGAAGATGGATTCAGCCTCATATTTTACAGTGTGCTCTGGCTCATGAGCATGCACTCTGAAGGAAAATGACCTTATTTGGCAGCACTTTTCCACTGACTGTTTTTAAAAGTGTGCATTTAAAAACATTCAACAAAATGTAGTAATGTAGTAAGTGTAATAAATGTGTTAAAACATAAATATTTTATTGCACATTCATACATCAATATTTTACTTTCAGAAAACACTGTAGGTATTACATGATTTAAGAAATAGGCTTGTTTCACATCTATGCAAGTATTTGTTTGATTTTGTAGTAGTAGTTTTGATATAGTAGCACTTAAATTATATTTTTTTATAATAAAATTATTAAATAATTGTTATATGTGTAATTCTATGTTCATTATTAGGTTCCAACCTTGTGAATACTTTGCAAAAAAAACCAAAAAGTATATTAAATTTCAAATAGAGGCAACAGCTTGTGTCATTATAAAAAAAATAATAATAATTAATGACATCATATGAACTGATAGAACGTGAAATCTGTAAAAAAAAAAGAAAAGAAAAAACTGAAATGTGATTAAAATTATGAAAGGTGAAATATATAATAACATGTGCAAATACTGAATACTATATTGTGTGAAGTCATATACATGCATATGAATACTACATACTGTATATGTGAAGATGCCCCCTTCTCGGTTAGTTTAATATCTTTTTCAGTTTTCAGTTGCATTATTCTTACATGTCATCAATAGTCTGTGAGTAAAAAATGTAATTTATTAGACAATGGCAATACTTTCTCCAATAATTGTCAATGCAAGTGAATGGTGGCCAGAACTTTGAAGGTCCAAAAAGCACAGAAAGGCAACATAAAAGTAATCCATATGATTCCAGTGGTTAAATCAATGTCTTCAGAAGCTAAATTATATGTGTGGGTGAGAAACAATATTTAAATCTCCACTTCCACTTTTATATTCTTCTAGTTTTGTTTTTGCCAATTTACATTCTTTATGCATGTCACCACATACTGGGCAGGAAGGAGAATATATAGTGTAAAAGGACTTAAATATTTATCTGTTTCTCACCCACACTGATCATATCGCTTCAGATGATATGGATTAAATCACTGGAGTCAAATGGATTACTTTTATGCTACCCTTATATGCTTTTTGGATATTCAAAGTTCTGGTCAACATTCACTTGCTTTGAGAGGACCAACAGATCTGAGATATTCTTCTAAAAATCATCATTGGTGCTCAGCAGAAGAAAGACAGTAGTGGATTGTTTCTCCAAGTCTTGTCAATTAATCCCGCTACCCAAGTTACCTTCTGTTAGGAATTCCTTGTCTTGTTTCACTGTTGCCCTCTGTCTGCCATTTTTGTCAACTTTGCATTCCATAGTTTTGTCCCTTGTTTAGCTCCACTGTCTCACTTGTCATTGTTTAGAACTACACTTCCCAGAATCCACCTGCCATCATCACTGCCATTTTGTTCATTGTTTTCACCTGTGTCTCATTCTGTCATCACTCACTGTGTATTTGAGCCCTGCTTTTTGTTCACTCCTTGTCGTTCGTTGAGTGTCGTTAGCCTGGTATGTGTTTCCTGCCCGTTTCCTCTGTCTTGTGTTTATTTCCCCATTGTGGGTTTTTTCTTTGTGTTTAATTCGCTGTCTGCATGCGTAACAGAACGAACGACCAATATGGATCTAGCAGCTTACCTGATGGAACTGACCCAGGCGGAGTTGACCATCCGCGAGTACTCCCACTTCTTTTCCGCTGTTGCCATCCACACCGGCTTCGACGACACATCCCTGAAAACCATCTACCAGCTCGGGCTACCAACATACCAGCTGAGGGGATTGCCGAACTCCAGAGACCTCACGTGGAGGGAATATGTGGATCTAGTCTTGGGAGAACTCACTGCCGGGGAACCACCTCTCTCGATCCCGGTTTCCGCCACTGGGCTTTCCGTGCCTGCCACGGCCAACGAGCCAGCATTGCCAGCTTCGTCCGCCCGGCGGAGGAGGAGAAGAGGAAAGGCTTCTGCTTCCCAGTCTCCACCTGCCACGGCCAGCGAGCCAGAGCCCTCGCCTGCCCTGTTCTGCGAGCCAGAGCCCTCGTCAGCTACGGTCAGCGAGCCAGAGCCCTCGCCTGCCCCGGTCTGCGAGCCAGAGCCCTCGTCAGCTACGGTCAGCGAGCCAGAGCCCTCGCCTGCCCCGGTCTGCGAGCCAGAGCCCTCGTCAGCTACGGTCAGCGAGCCAGAGCCCTCGCCTGCCCCGGTCTGCGAGCCAGAGCCCTCGTCAGCTACGGTCAGCGAGCCAGAGCCCTCGCCTGCCCCGGTCTGCGAGCCAGAGCCCTCGTCAGCTACGGTCAGCGAGCCAGAGTCCTCGCCTGCCCCGGTCTGCCAGCCAGAGCCCTCGTCAGCCACGGTCAGTGAACCCAAGCCAGCGCATACCACTGTCACCCAGCCAGAGCCTGTCGCCTCAGAGGACAGTGAGCCAGTACCTGTCGCCTTGGTCGTCCCTGAGCCAGCGCCTGTAGCCTCGACCGTCCCTGAGCCAGCGCCTGTAGCCTCGACCGTCCCTGAGCCAGCGCCTGTAGCCTCGACCGTCCCTGAGCCAGCGCCTGTAGCCTCGACCGTTCCCGGGCCAACGCCAATAGCCAGGACTGACCAAAAACCAGCGCCAGTGGTCATGCCCGTCCTAGAGCCTGTGCCCCTCGAGCCTCCCGAGCTTTCCAGAGCGCCGCCTTCCGAGCTTTCCAGAGCGCCGCCTTCCGAGCTTTCCAGAGCTCCGCCTTCCGAGCTTCCCAGAGCTCCGCCTTCCGAGCTTCCCGAGCTTTCCAGAGCTCCGCCTCCCGAGCTTTCCAGAGCTCCGCCTCCCGAGCTTTCCAGAGCTCCGCCTCCCGAGCTTCCCAGAGCTCCGCCTCCCAAGCTTCCCAGAGCTCCGCCTTCCGAGCTTCCCAGAGCTCCGCCTTCTGAGCTTCCCAGAGCTCCGCCCTCTGAGCTTCCCAGAGCTCCGCCTCTCGGGCCTCTCGAGCCTTACAGGACTCCGCCCCTCCAGCCTTTCGAGCCCCTCGAGCCGCCCAGGGCTCCGCCTCCCAGGGCTCTGGCTCTCAAGCCTCTCGAGCCTTCCAGGGCTCCACCTCTCGAGCCTCCCTGGGCTCTGCCTCTCAAGTCACTCGAGTCTTCTAGGGCTCCGCCCCTCAAGCCTCTCAATCCTCTCGGGCCTTCCAGGGCTTCGCCTCTCAAGCCTCTCGAGCCTTCCAGGGCTCCGCCTCCTGAGCCTCCTACGGCTCTTCTCCCCGAGCCTCCTACGGCTCTTCTCCCCGAGCCTCCTACGGCTCTTCTCCCCGAGCCTCCTACGGCTCTGCCTCCCGAGCCTCCTACGGCTCCACCTCCAGAACCTTCCAGGCCTCTGCCTCCAGAGCCTCCTACGGCTCCGCCCCCAGAGACTCCCGAGCCTCCTACGGCTCTTCACCCAGAGATTCCAGAGCCTCATATGGCTCCGCCTCCTGAGCCTCCTACGGCTCTACTCCCAGAGACTCTAAAGCCTCCTATGGCGCCGAATTCCTCTGCTCCGCCTCCTGAGCCTTCCAGGGCTCCGCCTCTAAAGAATCCTATGGCGCCACCTCCCTCGGCTCCACCTCCAGAGCCTTCCAGGGCTTCGCCTCTAGAGCCTCCTACAGCGCAACCTTCCTTGGACTTCCTGCCTGTCTTCTGTGCCCCCTGGACTGTCTATCTGCCCCTCGTTGCCCCCTGGACTGTCTGTCTGCCCCTCGTTGCCCCCTGGACTGCCTGTCTGCCCGTTGTTGCCCCCTTGGTCTGTCTGCCCACCTCAAGCTCCCCCCAGTCATGGACATTTTTTGTTTTGTTTTATGTTACTTTGATCGTCTGGAATCCGATCCTTGAGGGGGGGCTATGTTAGGAATTCCTTGTCTTGTTTCACTGTTGCCCTCTGTCTGCCATTTTTGTCACCTTTGCATTCCATAGTTTTGTCCCTTGTTTAGCTCCACTGTCTCACTTGTCATTGTTTAGAACTACACTTCCCAGAATCCACCTGCCATCATCACTGCCATTTTGTTCATTGTTTTCACCTGTGTCTCATTCTGTCATCACTCACTGTATATTTGAGCCCTGCTTTTTGTTCACTCCTTGTCATTCGTTGAGTGTTGTTAGCCTGGTATGTGTTTCCTGCCCGTTTCCTCTGTCTTGTGTTTATTTCCCCATTGTGGGTTTTTTTTCTTTGTGTTTATTTGTTTATCTGCTTATAATAAAGTAAGCTTGCATTTAGACCCGCTCTCCTCGTCTGCCTTCGCTGTCTGCACGCGTAACACCTTCTGCCTTTGAAACCACATAGCATTTGTGAAACAATGTATTACGGTTCTATGGTCTACCCGAAGACATTGTCTCAGACAGGTACTGATCAGTTTCTCACCCACACCTATACTTTTAAAGGCACAAAAAACAAACAAACCAAAAAAAAAAGAAAACAGGCCATTTAAATGGGTGGAAAATGGTCAGGAAAAACTAAAGAACACATGACAAGTAGACCTCTCAGGGGAAAAAAGTAATGATTAAAAAAAAAAATAATGAGCCTTTTCACTCCATTATGACGAACAGTTTGTTTATACTTGTTTATCATGGAAAGTAGGGGAATAGTATCCATGGGGTAGTCCGAGGACAGCAGAGGCCAGTCTGAACTTAACCACCTCAGATGAAAGAAAAGAGAAGAGGGAAGAGGGGGAGGAGAGACGACTGTCGAATGAGCAGATTTGTTGTGGGTTCATGAAAAAGAGAAAGGCAAACAGAGCGAAAGGAAAAGGGAAAGAAGTGCACAAAGAATTTAAAAATGCTATCACCAATGGTCCCCAAGAGATGAAAAAGAAAAAGCGAAGCAGCCAAGCTTTCACCAGCAGGTTGTTGATCTGCTATGTCCAGCCTATAGCCAAAGCTCTCAGGCTGACAGTCTGCCATCAACCACATTTCACTTAGTGTTTAGCTGGAAGAGCTTGGGGCACGTTTTATAAAAACGATATTGTTGAAAGCTTATACTCACATGGCAATAAATCACCTGTTAACTTGGAAGTTTAAGCCTTTCTAGGATAAATCCCGAGCCTGCATTTCACGAGACAATGCAATTGAATACTTTTAAAATGAACCGTTTATTTAACTGTGCTTTAATTAGAGACTAATTGAGGCTGCAACTAGGTGCCCTAATTTGCTGTTTTTGTACAGTCGTGTTGCTTTAAATTGGAAAATGTCACTCCACAACTTTTGTTGGCGAGTGCACATTTTAGTGTTAAAATCTTGATATTCACACAGGTGGCATATTTTCTTGCAGCTATATTCTTTGGACCGAGTCTTTGTTGTGAGAATTCGATCCTCTATATAGAGAACCAAAACACTTATTTCCACAGGACTTTGTGTACTTTTACAATGCACACCATTTGTAATTTTGACCAGAGAGCTTAAATTTAAATAGGGCTATATTGTACAAGTTTAATGAGGCATATAAAACAATGAGACACGTGAAAATTCAGATTAGAGATAAACTCAGCTGAGCCACGGCCTCAGGATAGTTCTTACTCTCCCTCATGCTGTTCCAAACCCATATGTGTCTCGAATCCCACCTCCACTGTTCCTTTCACTCATCAGCAGAGGACTACATCACCTGAGTATTGACTTTCACTCTATAAACTACATTTCCCATAACCCAGTATCTGGTTCTGATTACATGCTCACCTGTTCCTCATCTACTCAGCTATATAAGACTCTCTCTCGCCAATAATGGCAAAATCTTGTTTTGCTCTGCATACATTTCTGAGCGTTATTCCCTGCTGTTATTACCTTCCTGATTTCCCTGTTTGATTCTCTGCTGCCTGCCTACGTTTACTACTGTTTACCTGGACTACTCTGATTGTTTGCTGCCTGCCCAGACCTCTTGCCTGTTTGTGACCACCCCTTTAATTATCCTTAGATACTGCTACTGCTTGTGATTGACCTTTGCCTGTTTACCTGTTTTCATTATTAATAATAAAGCTGCACATGGATCTCAACTCCGATGACTCATCATTACAATATGACTTTCTTTCTTCCGTAACATACAGAAGGAGATGTTAGATAGTAGATGCTAGCTTTAGATACCATTCACTTTCATTGTACAGAAAAAAAGATGCAATGAAAGTAAATTGTGACTGACATCTACTGTTTAACATCTAATTTGTGTTCCATGGAATAAAGAAAGACATGCAGGTTTGGGATCTCATGAGGGTGAGTAAATAAAGCAAGTGGGTCATTCCAAATTGTAGCCTCACCACTCAGATAGACTTTTCTTCACCCACTTCAGCCTTCCTGCAAAACACTACCTTGTAAATTTTTTTTCCATATTAATCATACACTACTGGTCAAAAGTTTTGATACATCTCATTCTTTATTATAATTTTTTTCTCCACATTTTAGAATAATAGTAAAGTCATCAAAACTATGGAATAACACTTCAGAGTAGTCACCCTTTGCCTAGAATTTGCAGACATGTACTCTTGGCATTTTCTCAACCAACTTCTTGAGGTATCACATGGGATGCTTTTTAAACCGTATTGAAGGAGTTTGCATCTCTGTTGGGCACTTATTTTATTTTTTATTAAATATTAATTTTATAATTAAATAAATTAATATGGTGCTGGCACAATTATATTTGTGTCTACAAAACAAATTTCAAACATTTAAGCATACACCAGCATTTGGATTCAGATCAAAAGATTTTTAAGATCATGAGAAATATTTCAGCCAAGTGTTCCAAAAAGTTTGACTGGTTTGACTACTGCTTTACATAAAATTCATCAAAGGGTACAATGGCCGGCTAGTCTTTGTGGACTATAGTGCCTAACCGAGCTAATCTCACAGCTGGAAGTCTGTAGAGTAACAGCTGTGTCTGTCTAATAGATCAAAACATTTATGGGATCATATTTCCCTGTGATTTTTGTATACTTCTCCCAAGTCTGCTGAATTTAGTAGCTGTGAGAGTCTGTCTGTCTGCTTGCCCAACCCTCTATCAAACAGAGTGCATGAGGTGGGGCCTGTAGCTTTCAGAGTTCATTGGTTCCATTTGCTTTGTGCAGAACTGAGGGCCTCTCTCATAAGATCATATACTCTACATATTATTTGTGTAGTCCAGTATCAGCTGGGATTTAATTGCAACCAGTTCTCATATAAAAAAAAAAACAGTCTTATATTACAATGCTTAAATGGAACTTAAAAACAGGTCATCAAAAGGAGCAGGGATGAGACAGAGTTAAAATATACAATAATTACGATCAGATCTGTCTGTTTTTGTGTATGTTGAAAGTGTGTGTGTGTGTGTGTGTGTGAGAGAGAGAGAGAGAGAGAGAGAGAGAGAGAGAGAGAGAGCTCAACAAGAACAAACTTTGAAGAACATTTTTAAGCTTTATTTTACAATACAAAATGCATCTGCAAGCAGCCTGATTAACAAAAATCATAAATACAACATTAATTGAGTTGGTCAACATGGGTTTTCTTTATAGTGTATTTCAAATAATATTTAAACCTAAAATAATAGTTTAGATTTGAATGTATTTGTTTTTGCTTGCAGGACAAAAAGTCCAAGGCAATGGTTTCAAGACTCATGCAGCCAGCACTGATGGTGTCTCTTTCTACATCTTGCCTTCATCCAGAACTTCTCTCAGAAGCTCTTACCATAAACATATGTTAGTAATGGGAGGCATTTGAAAGCTGTAGTAATAACAGAAATATTCAATAGGTCGAACTTTGCAGTGGTGCACAAATGGGCACATTTAAATAACAGATATAAACAATTGGTTTATAATAAAATAGATTTGTATAAAAAGGCTATGTACAGCTGATTTTAGATTATAAATAGTTACTAAAAATAGTTACTAACATACATAGGTATATGGCATCTTAGCAGTTGGTGCAAACCACAAATTTACATTGTTCATTAAATCTAGCACCATAACATGTTATATATATATATATATATATATATATATATATATATATATATATATAAAAGAGTTCTACAAAGATTTTTTCAAAATACAGTCTGATTATGACATCATAAAAAAAAAAAACATGAATGCTGGTTTACTTTGTCCAACAAATGCCAACTATTCTGAAGTTGGCTGCTGGATGTAGAATGCTGGGAAACATATTCCCACTCCCCAAACAAATGCCAACAGAGTCAACACCAGATCCAACAAAACCCAACAATGGTTGAGTGTTTGCTGATGTTAGTTGGAGCAGTGTGAACCAGCCTTCAGAGAATTTTTCAAATTCACGTACAGAACGTGTCATACAATGGCACTGATGTCATGTTGGACATCTTAAATCTGTAGAGGGAAAAGGTATGGCCCTATAAATCACCTCCTCTATATGCACACTGCTGCAAAGTATTGCCTGCTAGATTCCCTAAGTGCTTGTGTGATGCCGTTCAAAAAGACATCAAAACAATGCAATGCATTTCCCCCAACAGAGTGCCATTGTTATACACTAACCATATTGCTAACTTTATGATAAATGTATGTACAAAAGTTAAAATCACCAACAATAAAAGCCTTCTAATTACAAATACATAAAAATAAAATAACAAAAATTTAAGGTGCGATTACATATCAAAATGTTTTTCATAAACCGCATCAACATTCCATGAGGGTACAGCATGATTAGCCATCTTGTTCAATGCTCTGCCTAACAACATGCTGGGTCCTAATCTACATTTCAAAATTTCTAAGCCCCAACACACTTTTGCAGGCTTTACGCTTTTAGCATCTGGACACATTCCAAGAAGGAAGACCCAAAGCAAAGCGTCACTGAGGATGGCAGTGAATAAATCATATCAGTGGACAGGGCTGAATTGGTAATCTGGCATACCGGGCATTTTCCTGGTGGGCCGATCAGAGGCGAACTGGCCATCAGTAGAACCGGGCGGGCCGGCCGCGAAATGTGCAGAATGGGCCGCGATAAGCTTAAATGAGCCGCCGCGTTATGCAGAATGGGCCACAAAATGCCACCGCAATATGCTAAAAGGGGCAGTGATATGCAGACTAGAACAGCGCAAGTTTCTATATAAAATCCTGGGCTGATTTCTCTTCCCAGTCCACCCCTGGCAGTGTTACACTCCAGTTCAAGAGAAGCTTAATAGTTCATCTGAAGCACCAAAATTCTCGTAACCCTCAGGGTTAATAAATATGACATAAAACAAAGCAGAGTACTTGATCCAATGTCAGTTGATCAATCTTTACTTAAACATAAGATATATATTTAAGCTGGTTTGCTGGTCTTAGCTGGTTTAAGCTGGTCTCCTTAGCTGGTCTCACTAGACTTTCAGCTGAAAAGAATCCAAAACCAGCCAACAGAATAGCCAGGGTTGACCTTTCAGACACGTTCAACAATGTCTTTACCTATGAATCCAACAGAATAGAACAGGTTTGGTGTTCTGGACACCCATCAAACCAAGTTTGGGACTACAGACAATTTGAAATGTTAGACTTGCCAACAACACTTAATGGGAGTCAAGTCTAATGCTATCATAGTGGTAACTGACTGCAGTTACTCTGAAAAATGTAAGCACCAATCATGTCTCGATTGATCACAGTACAGTCCCTCTCTGGAAATAAACTGTATTTCCAATACATAGTTTAAACATTGTAAAATAATTTATGTACACATTTCTTAAAAAAATGTAAACACTTGCTGCCTTACAACTATGGTCCTGTATATGGCCCATATGTACAAAACAGGGTGATGCAGGAATGTTGTGCAAATTCCCATCAGGGAGAGTGTCTCTGTGATGAGGCATGTGCATTTTTCTGTCTGTGTTTATTTGAACCAGTGCAGGTAATTTGAGTTTACAGCAGGAAAGCACATGTTGTTACTGCATGATCCTCCATAGCTTGGAGGACACATGGAGCAAGGAACACCTACTTTATATGGAGCCTCACCAATCCAGTTCCCCCTGTAAACAACAATGAGAATATCAGTCAATGACACATGATAATGATTTACATGCACTGGTTTCAGGTTGTTGTTGGGCACAATATGCATAGATCACATGAACCTACAGTATTTGACCAGAAATCTTATTTGTAGGTAAATGCCTGCTTAGAAGTGTACAATACTGGATTGTCAGAAAAATACTAAACTAAAATACATTTGAGTAAATAAACAATTTGAAATTTTTGAAATTTGAAGGCAATTCTCAAACCTTCCTACATTGATGTATTTGTGTAAAAACAGTTAATACATTTCATTTAAATTGTAATTTGACATGAATCAACCTTGTACTGACATTTCTGATTAGAAACTGTTTCTACACACTGATTTTCAACCTACTGTAACAAGTTCCCAGCCAGCAAGTCTTAAGTCTTATCTGAAGTTTAAAAATAACTTAGTTTAGCAATAGCCTCACAATTTTCTCAAGTGCGCTGCCTTATAAGATTAAAAATAGAAGGTCACAAGCCAGTCACAAGCCAGGATTAAAGATTAAAGTGCATTGATTCTGGAATTAGAGGCAGAATTCCACTAAAATTTCACATGCAACAGGAGCTGCAGGAATGCAAGAGGTCATCTAGGTCTTTGAACCAGAAGGCACTGTGCATGTCCAAGTCAAAATGTATTTAACAGACGGGTGTCAAGTTGCTACTCTCAGTTTTGTGCACAATCTGTAATTGTGCAACAGAGTTTTACAACAGCACAGCAAATCCTTGTTGTGTGACATAACATAAGGCAACAGGATATATAGTACTTACTTTGGAGAATAGTTGCACACCAAGTATGTTGCTCTCTTCCATACTGAGCCCCAGACATTCATATTATGGCAAGTGTTGATGGCACATCCTACTTTATTTGAAGTTGCCCAAACCATCTGGTAAAGAGGAATGCAAAAGCAGAGAATCTGTCAAATTGTGGATGACATACTTGAAGAGCTCAACTGTTATAAGATTTGTATTACATATCTTGGACAACGATAATCATAATCAACTCACTTGTGTATAATGAGTGCACATAGGCCCATAGCACTTAAGGGGACATCTGGGATTGCAGTCTCGTGGGTAGGGAAAAGAGTAATCCTTCACTTCATCATACCAGGGCTTCATCAGCTGCACAATGGACCTATACCTGTAAACAATCCAAACATAGCAATACAGAAATCTCCTCATGGGAAAAAGTATTTCTTGATCTTATAAGTCCAAGAAATGTCCATTGATACTGGATACAATTATATGAAAAATTATTGATCACAGACTGTGCATAAGGGTAAAGATACACACCTTCCTGTTCGGACTGAGAGGTTCTGGCCTAGAAATCTGAGAAGACTGCGAGGACCATGCTCCCAAATACATGTGGATGCCCATTGCTCAGCTGTCTTTGCAAGAGTGTCATCCCACACCTGAGACATGAAACACACTGCAATCAGTCCTCTATACAATTGTCAGTTTACTAATTTTATTATGGGAAATTGTTGGGTTCCTAAAAAGCCACGCTCACAGATAAAAAAAATTCCATTATAAGGAAGGTCTGGCCATTATGTTTAAACAAAGCAAGACTCTTTGTTTCTGTGAATGACATTGAAGGGTATAATGTTTTTTGAGCCCCAAAATGAAAAAGGATTTCACAAGTCCCCGAGTGAGCTGAGGGAGTCTTAAACCATTGCAATGCATTGATAAATCATTTAATTCTATGTCAGCAAATCAATACCTAAACTGACTTTCACCATAGTTCAATAACTTGTACTTGACTTTAATTAATGGTTAAATCAGTGCTTTATTAACAGCAACAACAATAAACATGATACCAGAGTAATCTGACATGGTTCACATCTCTGATAGCAATACTGACAGTATTTTCCATGACTGTGCGTTTTGGAAACATTTCATCTTTTAGCTTCAGTCTAAGCACATTGTTTCTGTTCAAGAGGATCTACTCTGGAGGTCCAAGCCAATTAAATCTACCCAACAGCTGATGGTGCCAAATTGAAATGGAGACGTTTGTCATTTCTGCATCATGCAATGAGCAGTAACGGAGTAACGTGCAAAATGCAGCAAACACACCAGCAGCTGCGCGCTAAACGAGCAAAATGCCAGTTAATTACGCAAATAAATATATAAACAGCTGAACCCGGCGAACTGTCGCGAGAACCCTGAGCAAAATTTCAAAAGAAAGAAACTTTGTGGTTTAGAACTTTAAGGGGTTGTTCACACCGAGCGCGTACGTCGTTCGGTGTGAACAGCCCCCCAAAATCTTAGAACTATTCTTGATTTTATCGTAGGGCCTACTTGTTTAATTAAAAAATAGTAATTGTTATGAGTGACTTACCATATACTCCATATTTGATGCTGGGGGGGACACATTTCCTCTGACTTTATTATGATAATCAAGAATGGCAATCATGTCATTCTGGGAAATATAACGCTTCCGTCTGGGTTTGGCAAGGTTTGTAGCCTCGGTGAGGTATTTAGGAGGCGCGGAGCCAATATCAGTGAAATTGGTCGATGGCAGGGATGAAGACAGCGTTGGATTGAAGGCTGCCAGTGCACTTGCTCCAAAGAATACACACAAGAGAATGTCGATAGCCAAGCGGTTTTCATTCATGATTGACATTGTGGTGAGAGGTATTCCTTCCGCAGAATTTCCTGTGAAATAGAGAGTATTCCCATTTATTAGAACATGACACTAACAACATGACTTCTGTCATTTAACTTTTATTGTGTCATGGTAATCATATGGTTTCAGCCTAAATGTTGTCAACACAATAAAGGTGTCTAACCTACAATAAAACTGGTAACTTAACAGTGACATCAAACATAAAACAAATAAATAAATATAATAATATTATAACATAACAAACATAATATATAAGTAAACTGCAGAAAATTATTAAAGCATAACAATATTAGATACAATATAAATGTATTATAGTATTAATAACAATAGCTTACTAACTATACCTTAATAACTCTCATACAAATATGTTTTTTCTCCAAATACATAAAATGCAATTCAGATAACTATGTATTCAGCACTGAACATGCTTATAATTGTCTAAACAACGATTTTGCCAACACACAATCAAATTAAAAGAATAACATTTAAAAAGAATACACTAACACAAATATCCCTACCTTCTGAGAACTGCTAGAGTAGTCTATGGATATAAACACGTCTCCTGTTTCCCTGCGTCTGAACAGCAGAAAGCTTTGGTTGTATTCTCTGAGAACCCGAGAGAACTGCACTGTCCCTGCTGAGACGCGCTGCCGGTTTTTATACCGGTGCAGTACCGGTTCAGGAAGAGTTCCGGCTTTGAAGGTGCGCGTAGATGTAACTACCAGCTAAGACCATCAAACTAGGAGGGGGTCCTCAGGCAGGGTGTGCTAATGGATTTTGAATGCCACAGTAACAGACTGCACAGTACGTAATTATAATACAAGAATAGTTGGGGGGGAAATCCAGCCGATTTATATTTTAGGGCAGAGTATCAGATTTTTTTTTTTTCTTCTCCCGTTTTCTTTTCTTTGTCTTATTTATAATATTTCATTAAACTGTACAGATTACACTTGTTCAGTGTCTGAGTTCAGCCAAACCAATGTGCCATAGCAGTTGGTGAGCCAAGAGCAAAACCCCCTCAGCAACTTAATCATTTTCTTTGGCAGCTAGTGGACAAATGAAAGCAACGTGACGCAGAAGCAGTAACAAGTACCAAACTTTCTTGGAAGTGATGGAACTGTATGAATTGTGAGAGGATGAAACATTCATACAACTACATTGTGAGATCTGCAGGATTTTATACTGTTATTTGTGCTCTTTCTGTAGAGGGAAAATTATTGGAAAACATAGTTAGGCCTACATCTACTCCAAATGTCAAGATGCTTTAGGCTGGTATCCCATTCATAGATTGTCATTTAAAAATGAGGTCATGTTTATGGACATTATACCTTCGTAGTGATGTTTCCTGGCACAGAAGATCCCAGATCACAAATATTTTAATAAAGATTTGTAATTTTTTTTGTGCACTATGTATATCTTTTGATTTATCACAATGTGGATTTTGTAGATGAGTAAAGCACTGATAAGACAATATAAAAAGTGGCTTTAGAAGGCAGTATATTGTTTATTTCCATATTATTGAACATATAGTATTTATATGAGTTCACAATATCTGCCAGCCCTCAACAATCCATTGTGCAATTTAATTTGTCAGTTTGTCCGAGATGGACACATCAATGTACACATGCGTCAGACGGAAACTTTTGGAGCATCTCACTTTGGTCGCGTCACATCATAAACACAGTTTTTAGGTTTCTGTTGTCAAGTTAAATGTAGTTTGAAAGGCGATCACACACCGGGCGAGAAATACCACGCAGAGTCGGGGCTAGGACACGGCACAGTTATCAAACAAAGGGCATGTCGATGTGGTTCAGATTTCATACAGTACACAAAAGTTACCAAGGTTTTTCAAATTTTTTAGAACTATGCTATAGTACATAATCGATGTCCTTTGATAATGATTTGTGTCGAATTTAATGGAAAATATTATAATATATAAGTTGCTCTCCGTGACGTGGCAGAAATTTGAGTAGCATCCGGAGTTGTAGCTGGGCGCTGCCGACAGATGGAAAGTTGCGGAGGTGGTGTGTGCCTTCAATGAAAACAGTTGTTTAGAATTTTAGAATGCACCATGTCGTCCACCAGACACGTCTGGTGTGTGATCCCCTTCATCCAGCTGTGTTTTTATACAAAAATGTATTCTCATTTTGTACAATATTGTTGTCTGTACAGCTGTGCCTAATATACTATAGGTTTGCTTACTGCCCCCCACTGATAACAGGTAGTAGCTTGAATTGCTCTGTTGGTAGGAGAAATCTCATGCGACACTCAAGCATGGTACCAAAGCTTCAGTTTGCTAAGGGAGCTTTGTGAAAACATTTCCATTTTGACCACATACTCTTGTCCATTTTGAGGATCATGTCAATTGTGCCATTAAACCGCAAGTCAAGTTACACGTAAAGTGAAAACTAATTTGCCTGCCACTTCTATCATAACATCAATGTGCATCGGTGGGCTGATCCAAATTCTGCTCATGCTTGAGTGTGAACACAATAATAAACAGCTTTGACTCTGAACTCACTGCACTTGCTCTGGTTTTACAGATGCACACACCTGGCCAGATGTTCATTTGTCACATCACACATGCTACTGTCAACTCATTCACCAGAAAGGAGGTCTGTCATCTCAATACTTGATAGAATATCCATCCCTTGTATTCGAAGACAAAGGAGCATTCATCAACTGCTGCATGAGAATGTAGCCAGAAATGTGGGGATATGGAACTATTCACCAGTGGTCTCTGCTTTTATGAGTTATTTCAGGTCTTTTAGGCCTTGAGGCATTTTGACTCAAAATGTATCATAAACTATAATCTATAACACCAACAGTCACCTCTGCCTGATTAGTGGCTGGTTGGTTGTAATTAGACCATGTTTCATTTTCACATAGTCAAACAAATAATTACTTCTCTTTTATGAGGGACAAACTGGGAGTAGAGGACTATTACAGTGAAGCCCACGTTTTTTCAGACAGAACATTTATATACTTATTGCCTTATTCCAAGTTTCCCCTCTCTCTCCCTCTCTGTGGCCTTGTGGAAGCCCTGCTGATGCCAACAGGATTAGACACAAAGAGTCTACGCATCATGGAGTTCATAAGTGTTGCCTTCAACCGGTGTGTTCAGACACGAACTCACAGCTGTGAACTCCACCCGCAGGCTTTAGTTTCTACTCTGGCAGCATGAGAACAGCGTGCTTAGGAAAATCACTTAGTAGTCATCGGTGTGTTTCTATCTGCCTTGAGACTAGCAAACCCGTGTCTGCCATCAGGGGTCGGATTGGACAACTAAGCAGGAGCTATGATTTGAATTGAATGGTAACCATTAATTTGTTTTTATTTGTAGTCATCAAAAAGGCCAGACTTTTTCAGGAAACCCCTCAAGGATCTTTTTCAATGTGAAAATCACTTGTATTTTTTTTTTGCACTGAGCCTTAAAAGCTGGCTCTTCCCATTCTTACTGAGATGAATTTAGAAACACATAGCATAAGGTGGAGTTTCAATGTATAATGGCTTATCCAGTTATGGGTCTTTTCCTGATTGCTTCCGAATGTTCATGTATCCTGAAATTAACCCCATTCTGCTGAATTACTGACAAGCACCATCTCACATCAGACATTTTTGCATCAGTTCAAATGTGTTTATCTTTCCATCTAATGCTACTGATGTGTGAGCAACCTCCGAGACACATGTTCCAGTGCTGTGGGAACGAACTAGTAATCACATTCACATAAGCAATGATAAGCACGATTCAGAGATTGCATCGCTCTAAAAATATTCACTTTTACTCCAGTGGTGGTAAGGTTTCGGTTTGGGGTTGCTTTGATATTTTGGTATGCACAGACCGATTTCAGCTACAGAAAGTTCTACCTTTTGTCATCAAATTCACAGTGCGATCAGTTTGGTATTTCACATGCTTTAGGTAAACAATTTCACATGAGCAAGGCTGTGATTCAGTCATAAGTATGAGCTGAAATCAACTAAATCATCTAAAACTGTCTAATATCTTCTGCAGTGTCAGTCTACAACCCTTTGATCAGGTCTATGAGAATGGGTTGGTCTAGATATTTTCAAACCATGTTGTCTAGGTACAGTGCATGCTTTCACAGGGTCCTGCTGGGGTTTTAAAGCACTTTGGGGGACATTAAAAGATCTTATTGTCAGGTTTCACAATTGCTCAAACAATAGTTAGCTCTTAAACCAATATCATGTTCAAACAGTGTTGCACAAAGCCTGGTCCTGCTGCAGTCTTGGTGCAGTTAAAGGAATCCCCATAATTATTTTAATCTAGACACTAGATTGAGCCACAGATTAAACATCTGTTACATATACAGGGACAACCCCTGCAGACATTCGGAGAGTGAATCTTGTTCTGTGTTTGTATCTTACCATGGTAAATAAAACCGAGTTGTGGGAACTTGTGTTAGTTCACCTAACACTGTCAGAAAGAAATGTGCAACAGTTTTACCTTTAGGGGTAAAACCGCTTGTCACTGGGGCTGTACCATCAAAGGTACATCTACTGTACTCTTTATATGTTATTCTGAACTTATTTGTACCTTAACTGTCCCAAAAGGTTACATATTAGTACCCTAAGTGTCTTATCTGTGCCCTAAAATGTACATGTTAGCACCTTAAGGTGTAAAGAAGGTGCACCTTTGAGGGTACTGCCCCAGTGACAAGCTGTTGTACCTACACTATAAAGGTATAATTTTCACAAAAATGTTCTGACAGTGCAGGAGTATGTTCTCCATGTATCTATATTAAACATGCCACATTCCTTTCCAGCCAAAATATTTTCACTCATATATAAGACATTTATGGCTGTCTTTGATGTCTGGACCCTATAAGTGTGGGGGCAGTTGGCTTTGTGGCCGTACTCAGAAATTTCACAAGAGGTTCTGATGTAAATGCCGCAGACACAAGTAAACATCAAATGATCTCCAAGGTCTAAACTTAGCAAGTGAGTATTTTTTTGGGGGAATGAAATTAAACATCAATATAATATAAAGCACAAATATAATTACACAAATACAGGCCTCTCTTAAAGAAAATTCTAACTGAACTTTGAAAAAAATGTAAATGTGCAATTTCTCAGCCGGAATGGCAAAAATATGCTTATTTTCAAAACAGATTTCCCTAACACTTCCCACATCTGCCATTGGACAAACTTACAAATTCTCCTTCCCCAAACTCAAGATATTGGCTGAGCATTGATGCTATGTTGAGCTGGTTGGGATTTTTAAACAAACAGAGCAATATTTCAAAAATGCCACAGACCCACAGTAGCCAGGTTTTCATCTAAGATGCAAATTTAATTTATGCTCAAATTCAATTTGTAAATAAAGCAGCGCTTCCATACCATGTGTTTAACAGTACAAAGTTCTATATAAATTGTGAATGTGTTGTTGTCATAGTTTATGCATGTCTTCTTCAAAATATCTCTACCTCAAGTGGGCTGTTTTATCTATACTGTTTTATCATGCACATTTTGGGAAGTTTGTCACATCTTGGTGTTTTTATGCAGCATTTGTTATTAGATATTCCAAAATCCACTTAAAAATACGTGAATGGAAGCCCGTTTGCACTTTTGGGAGAATCAACCTACAAATGGCTCACTTACAGTTGTTTCTGCGTATTAAATTAGAATAGGATAAGTATTTTAATGTCAAACAAATTGGACACTTTGTTTTATAATGACAATTCATGTTTAATAAACTTTGTATTACTGTATATCCTGTTTGGAATTTCACTATGATGTGTGCACTGGAGAAAATACAGAACATTTTATTTGTTTATAGTGCTGAAGCACATCTCTGGTATGACCTTTTTGAGAGGTGTGCAGTAGTATAAGTCAGTGGAATCTGTTCCTTGGTCTTGCAGATCACCCTTGGTTGTGAAAATTAGCAAGCCGATTGGCTGTGGCTACAGAGGACTTGAGACTGTCTAGACAGGAGATGAAAGATGAGTTGCAGCTTTGGCAGCCGGCTGTTTTTGGCCATATTCCTAGCCAGGACTCTTTACCTGCCATGGCTGACTCTAGAGCATGTATACAAATTACAGTGCATTTTCTCTGTTCTTATTTAATGTTGTATTTTAGATATACACAACAATGATGTGTGACTTTCTTTCTTAGTTATTTATATGTCTGTTTTCACTAGGCTAAGCATATCAGAACTGACTGTAGAAAACTTTGTATGTCCAAAGCATTTTAGGAGATGAAGAAAGGGATAGTGATTTATACATTTTGGTCTTTGTCAAGGTTAAAGTTATTTCTAAAGCAAGATTATGTTGTTTCAGCATTGTTTGACCCCCCAACACAAATTTTCCGATGCTTTCATGCAGTCCTTTTTAATTAAAAACAACTTACTGTACAATTTATTTAAGGTTTACATTTTATCATTATTTGTGTTATCTGGGAATCAAACCCTTGTTTGTTGAGCAGGAACACCTCAGGGGCATTTGGTAGCATTATATTGTGCACATTTTTATTACAATCTCATCTGCTTACATATTTGACTGTCATGAAACAATTTGCAGCTCTGAATTGGAGACTCTGCATTATTCCGGCTTGTACCCATGTATCACACTGTAGTGTTATTTGATATACTGGCTATTGATACATGAAATCCTTGGCCCATCCATTTACTTAACTTTGTCTTTTTGACAACAACTCAATGGGACAAATGTATACGTAGTGTAGTGGGTTAAAGCACAGGGCTGTTAATCAGGAGGTCACAGGTTCTAACCCCACGGCCACCACCATTGTGTCCTTGAGCAAGGCACTTAACTCCAGGTTGTTCCAGGGGGATTGTCCCTGTATTAAGTGCACTGTAAGTCGCTTTGGATAAAAGCGTCTGCCAAATGCATAAATGTAAATGTAATTATGTCAAGTGCTTTAAACAGCACAGCTGGAAATCACAAGATATGGTGAGTGATAGAGCATATACACGTAGATTATGCTCTTAACCAAACATTAAGATGGCCTGTGTCTTTAAAATCTTATTTATCATCAACTGTATCCTTTTCCTCTTATCAAAATGTTTTTGGAGATTTATTTCCTACTGTAAATTTCATCATGCAGCTTCTGCAAAAATTGTCAAGTGACCAAACTGTACAGGTAAATAAGTCGGTTGTTTTAAATTTGCCAGTTTGGTTTGCACTGATTAGATGAGTGTGGATCAGATTGGTTGGAAGTCCAGTGTATTGGGAAGTTTTGCCATCTTTGTGGTCTGAGAGATGGGGGTTGTCTAAGAATGTACCTTCATAAAATGACTGGGTTTAGGTTTTGATATTTGGTGCAGGCAATGCAGTTTGAAAATTTTGAATATTAAGGTAAGCCTGTTCAGTTTTGGAAGCTTGTCAATTCCCTGCTACAATGAAAATAGTTCATAGTCTTCCATCAAAGTCATTGAATGATTTTTGCTCGTGTACCTTTGTGCTGGCAGTGCCACACAGACAGTTTTGAACTATTAATTTTGAAGATATTTTCAGCTGAATGCAGTGGAAACAATATTACGAACATGATAGCAAAGTGATTTACCACCTGCTACAACTATATTCAGTCCTTGAAATCAAACAGAAATTTGGACAACAATAACTTGTCTTAAGAATGCATCTTAGATTCATATTTCAAGTAATATAAACAGTGCAGTGTAGCCCAGTAGATTCCACAATAGAACATGTTGTTTTGATGTTGGGAAGAATATGGTAATCTCTGTTTTAATATACTTACAGCAATTGTCCTAAAACCAAAAACACTTACTACAGACAAGGACATTGTCCACACTTGGAGCTTTATGAGATCATTATTTGTTTTACATAATTTGGGGATTTTAAATGTAGGAGTCTGTTCCATGAATCTTGTATGTCATGATTTAATCTGGACTGAACTGTTCAAGACCTCAGCCATTTATCATTGGGTAACAAAATGACAGTGATGCGGTACAGTGTTAGGTAATTAGAATTACACCACTATATATTTGCCCATGGTGGACCTCTATATGGTTAATTCATATTTCTTTCTTGTCGAGCAAAAACATGCTGCTAGTTATTTTCTAATTCAGAGTAAAGCAATGCATCTCCTTGACAACCTGTATATCCAACAAGCTCTGCTGGAAAAAAAACATGTCATACCATCAAGTTGGTCAACCAGTTCAAGCTGAGTTTTGGAATAAGGTCAAACAACTTAACCAGGTTCCCACCAGCTTGGCCATGGTGGACTAGCAGTTCAAATCATGCTCACCAACCAGGTCTACCAGGTCAACCTCAGACCCACCAGCTAATAAACCATTTAATAACCAAATTAGCTTGGGCAAGCTAATGACCATAATTGACCAGATTCAAGCAGTTACCTTAGGCTGATTTTAAACTATTTCCAGAAGGAGCAGCTGACAACAGTTGCAAACTCATTAAGATTAACTTAAATAAATTAGCTTAGCTAGCCTGGACCTGCCAGAATACCTATACCCGTTCAGTGTGCCCTACTGTTATTTATGTATCTCATATGACACTAGCAATGCCAGTAGGTTTGACAACTGTCCAATATTAGCGAGGACATCCCTTATTGTGACCAAAATGCTTGAGGGAGGATGCCTGTCCTGTGTTGAAGTGTTCAAAATGCTCAATTGTCCCATATATGTGTGGTGAAAATTTAGAGACTTTTTAAGGCATGTTAGCTGTGTTGATGGTGACCGAAAATCCATCATAACTTCTGTGCATTTGTTTGGCTTACTCAACAACGGATCAATTTTAATTGTATGATTGCAGTGTCTTTAAATCTGTGATGCCTCAATCTAAATGAAACAGTATGACCTCATTGTCTCCAAAAACAAAAGAGTATCGTGGTCCCAGTTTTATTTGATATTTTAACCACGCTTGGCCTTCTGCCTACAACACTGTACTGTAGGTGCTTGATAACATTTTCATTGGTAAAACCCCCCCAGCTTTTATCAAATATCAAAAGGGTGGGTCGCTTTGAGGTCTTTCTCTAATTTCAAACAAATCTTACGGTAAGCCATGATACAGTCTTGTTTAATGAGACAACGAATACTGGCATAGAAAGCTGGCTAGCTGGCCCACACTCAGAGATGACCATGAGAATATGGTTTTAGATTTACCTCATACAGATCTAGTACAAGTCTAGTTATCCTGCTTGCCTGGAGTTTATTCCCATCCATTTATACTAAACTGTAACCCGCACACACAAACACAAGACGAGACAGTCACAATGTCGGAGAAAACTGCTTTATTCCAACAAAGTAGGCAACAGTACAAAAACAGGGCAAATCCAGTGAAGAATGGTCAGGGTGAGCGTTAAATCGAAGCCGGGGAATCAAGATAGGGTAAAGGGGCAAATCCAGGAGAGAGTGGTCAACGAGAGCGTAGGGGGTCAAAGCCGGGGTAATCAGAATAAGAATAACAAGTGGGAGCAAAAGACAGGGGAACAAGGGGAGCTGGCAAGCTAAGAGGTGAACGAGAGGAGGTCAAAACTAGATGAGACTAGCGGGGGGCAAAGACACGGGAAACTAAATACAATAACCTACACCCGTGAAACGGATGTGCTGTGATATTTATAGGGGAAGGTGCAGGTGTAAACAATGAAAGGTGATGAGATGAGTTCAGGTGAAACGAATAAAGGGGTGATAGAGACGAGTGCAGGTGGTCATAATGTTCTGGCCATTGGGAGCGGGCATGTGAGCTCGAGGAGGGAGACCTGCTACGAGCATGAGAGCTTGTAGGAGCAAAACGAGCATGGAAGCTCGAGGGAGCAAAACGAGTGTGCGAGCTCGAGGGGGCGGAACGAGCGTGGAAGCTCGAGGGGGTGGAACGAGCGTGGAAGCTTGAGGGGGCGGAGCGAGGGAGCGGGGTTCGTGACAGTACTGCCCCCTCCAAAACGGACGGCTCCTGACGGCCGCGCTCGGTTGCGAGGAAGTGGTGCTGGACTAACCCAACAAACAAAAAACCCTGAACAGACAACCCACAAAACACAAAAACAAAATTGAGGGCAGTCCAAGGGGCACAGAGGGAAATGAGACAGTCCATGGGGTCAATGGGCAGTATCAAGGCAAGGTCTGGGGGAACATAGCGGACAGGTGGGTGGTCGGGAGATCTAGGGGGCAGTCGTAGGGCAGAGACGGGGTCAGGGGGTCTGGAAGGCGACTGGAGGACAGGGACTGGGTCCGGGGGTCTGGAAGGTGACCACCGGACAGGAATAGGGTCCGAAGGCCAGGGAAGAGGCCACAGGACAGGGAGAGGGCGGTGCCGTCAGAGGCGGCACTGTAGGCGGCTCTGGAGGTGGGGTTCTGGAAGGCTCTGGAGGTGGAGCCGAAGAAGGCTTTAGGGGCAAAGGCCTGAAAGGCTCTGGAGGTGGAGCCAAAGGAGGCTTTGGGGGGAAGGCCTGGAAGGCTCAGGAGGTGGAGCCAATGGAGGTGGTGCCGTGTGAGGTCCCCGAGTCGACGACCTGGCAGGCTCTGTAGTCTCGGGGGGTAGAGCCGTAGGAGGCCCGAGAGGCGGAGCCATAGAAAGCTCTGGAGTCTTTGGGAGCAGAGCCGTGAGGGGCTCGGGAGGTGGAGCCGTGGGAGGCTCTGGAGGGGGAGCCGTAGGAGGCTCGGGAGGCAGAGCCGTAGGAGGCTCGGGCAGAGCCATAGGAGGCTCGAGAGGCGGAGCCGTAGGAGGCTCGGGAGGCGGAGCCGTAGGAGGCTCGGGAGGCGGAGCCCTAGGAAGCTCTGGAGTCTCTGGGAGTAGAGCCGTGAGAGGCTCAGGGAAAAAGGTCATGGAAGACTCGAGAGGCTCTAGAGGTGGGGCCCTGGAAGGCTCGAGAGGCTCGAGGGGGGGAGTCATGAAAGACTCAAGAGATGAAGCCCCGAGAGGCTCGGGAGGAGGAGGAGCCCTGGAAGACTCGAGAGACAAAGCCCTGAAAGGCTTGGAAGGGGGTGGAGCCCTGAAAGACTTGAGAGGAGGAGCCCTGAGAGACTCGAGAGGGGAAGCCCTGAGAGGCTTGAGAGGGGGAGGAGCCCTGAGAGACTCGAGAGGCGAAGCCGTGAGAGGCTTGAGGGGAGGAGGAGCCCTGAGAGACTCGAGAGGGGAAGCCCTGAGAGGCTTAAGAGGGGGAGGAGCCCTGAGAGACTCGAGAGGCAAAGCTGTGAGAGGCTTGAGGGGGTGGAGCCATGAAAGACTCGAGGGACGGAGCCGTGAGAGGCTTAAGGGGTGGAGCCATAAAGACTCGAGAGGCGAAGCCGTGAGAGGCTTAAGGGGTGGAGCCATGAAAGACTCGAGGGACGGAGCCCTGAGAGGCTCGAGGGGTGGAGCCATGAAAGACTCGAGGGACGGAGCCCTGAGAGGCTCGAGGGGAGGAGGAGCCCTGAAAGACTCGAGAGGGGAAGCCCTGAGAGGCTTGAGGGGGGAGGAGCCCTGAGAGACTCGAGAGGAGAAGCCCTGAGAGGCTTGGGAGGGGGAGCCCTGAAAGACTTGAGAGGAGAAGCCCTGAGAGGCTTGGGAGGGGGAGCCCTGAAAGACTCGAGAGGAGAAGCCCTGAGAGGCTCGAGGAGGAGGAGCCCTGGGAGGCTTGGGAGGAGGAGCCTTGGAAGGCTCGAGAAGAGGAGCCCTGGGAGGCTTGGGAGGAGGAGCCTTGAAAGACTCGGGAGGAGAAGCCCTGAGAGGCGGCTCTGGGAGGCTCGAGAGACTTGAAAGGCAGAACCCTGGGGGGCTTGGGAGGTAGAGTTCTGGGAGGCTCGAGAGGAGGAGCCTTAGGAGGCTCGAGAGGAAGAGCCCTGGGAGGCTTGAGAGGAGCCCTGGGAGGCTTGGGAGGAGGAGCCTTGGGAGACTCGAGAGGCGGAGGCCATGAGGGCTCTGAGGGGCGAGCAGAGGCTGGCAGAGCCGTGGAAGACTCTGAGAGCGGAGCAGAGGCTGGCAGAGCCGTGGAAGACTCTGGGGCGGAGCAGAACCCGGCAGAGCCGTGGAAGACTCTGGGGGCGGAGCAGAACCCGGCAGAGACGTGGAAGACTCTGGGGGCGGAGCAGAACCCGGCAGAGCCATGGAAGACTCTGGGGGCGGAGCAGAATCCGGCAGAGCCGTGGAAGACTCTGGGGGCGGAGCAGAACCCGGCAGAGCCGTGGAAGACTCTGAGGGCGGAGCACAGGTTGGTAGAGCTGTGGAAGACTCTGAGGGAACCTCTGCGGTCTTGAGCATAAGACGAGACTGGGGAGAAGGGGCCCTCTTCCTTCTCTTGCGTCCTCGGCCAACAGGGGACGTGGCCATGGGGACGGTCGAGGCTACAGGCGCTGGCTCGCCGACCGTGGAGGGCATGGGCGCTGGCTCGTTGGCCGTGGCGGGCATGGGCGCTGACTCACTGGCCGTGGCAGGCATGGGCGTTGACTCGCTGGCCGTGCCAGGCTTCGAGACTGGGGTCGTGACAGGCTTCGGGACTGGGGCCGTGACAGGCCTCGGGACTGGGGCCGTGTCAGGCTTCGGGGCTAGGGCCGTGTCAGGCTTCGGGACTGGGGCCGTGACAGGCCTCGGGACTGGGGCCGTGTCAGGCTTCGGGACTAGGGCCGTGACAGGCTTCGGGACTAGGGCCGTGACAGGCTTCGGGACTGGGGCCGTGACAGGCCTCGGGACTGGGGCCGTGCAAGGCTTCGGGGCTAGGGCCGTGTCAGGCTTCGGGACTAGGGCCGCGACAGGCTTCGGGACTAGGGCCGTGACAGGCTTTGGGACTAGGGCCGTGGTAGGCTTCAAGACGGGGGGCCGTGGTAGGCTTCAAGACGGGGGCCTTGGTATGGAACGCTGGTTCAGTTTCTGCCTCCCCCACAGTAAACGAGGAACCAGCGTACAGTAGGGCGAGGTCAATAAACTGAGCCAGGTTGAGAGAGCAGCGACCACCAGGCATGAATGATGAGGCTGGCTCATTCAGTCCAAATTGAAAAATGTCTTTCAGAGCCACCTCATCAAAATTCACCTGGTACGCCAGGGCACAAAAATCCATAATATAAGCCTCCAAGGGTTGGCTCCCCTGGCGCAAACCCAAGAGTCGGGCCGCTGGCTCCATAATGTCAAGGACGGGGTTATGAGTTACATAACCACTGCCTTGCACGGAAAACCCTTGGTTCAGCGTCCAATGAGCCATAAAACCTCTCCGGGGATGGAGAGCATACGGCGCTCAGCGGATGCGTGGAAAGCATCAACGGGCTCAGGGGCAGACACAGGTGAAACAGGGTGAAAAATTTCAGACATAGAACATACCTGCTGCCCCTGGGCAGCGAGCGCTTGGTCAAGTTTCCACACCATAGCTCCTCGCGCTGAATGTGACGTGTTCCTCCGCTCTAGTGAGCTGTGCGAATCCTCAGCGCGACGCATTGTGACTGTCTTCGGTGAGGTTGGTTATTTGGTAACCCGCACACACAAACACAAGACGAGACAGTCACAATGTCGGAGAAAACTGCTTTATTCCAACAAAGCAGGCAACAGTACAAAAACAGGGCAAATCCAGTGAAGAATGGTCAGGGTGAGCGTTAAATCGAAGCCGGGGAATCAAGATAGGGTAAAGGGGCAAATCCAGGAGAGAGTGGTCAACAAGAGCGTAGGGGGTCAAAGCCGGGGTAATCACAATAAGAATAACAAGTGGGAGCAAAAGACAGGGGAACAAGGGGAGCTGGCAAGCTAAGAGGTGAACGAGAGGAGGTCAAAACTAGACGAGACTAGCGGGGGGCAAAGACACAGGAAACTAAATACAATAACCAACACCCGTGAAACGGATGTGCTGTGGTATTTATAGGGGAAGGTGCAGGTGTAAACAATGAAAGGTGATGAGATGAGTGCAGGTGAAACGAATAAAGGGATGATAGAGACGAGTGCAGGTGGTCATAATGTTCTGGCCATTGGGAGCGGGCATGTGAGCCCGAGGAGGGAGACCTGCTACGAGCATGAGCGCTCGTAGGAGCAAAACGAGCGTGGAAGCTCGAGGGAGCAAAACGAGCGTGCGAGCTCGAGGGAGCAAAACGAGCGTGCGAGCTCGAGGGGGCGGAACGATCGTGGAAGCTCGAGGGGGCGGAACGAGCGTGGAAGCTCGAGGGGGCGGAGCGAGGGAGCGGGGTTCGTGACATAAACACTGACCTCAAATGATGATAAAAAGAAAATTGTAACTTACACATGTTAGTGCTTTTAAAGTACAAAGTAATTTTTGATGAGAAAAAATATATATATAGTGTTTATTTGTGCCATCTGTGCTTTAGTTAATCACTCTTTCCTTATCAAATGCAGACTTAAATGACCACTCGTGCTTTCATCTTAAATCTGAATTTAAATAGCCATGCATGTTTAAAAAGCACTGCTTTAATCTCCAAATACAATATTATAGTTTCTACTTCATGTGTGAGAACTACTCTTTGAAGTTGCTTTGGCAATATATTATTTTAGTTTCTATTTTAGAAACACTGTGTTGAGCAGTCCAAACAAACGTGGCCCTCCAGGTGCAAAATACATCACCAGGCACTCTAACGTTATGATTGGTTGGACTCAGTGTTCTAGTGATCCATCCTTTTAATGTTTGGACTCAGACGCACAAATCTGCATCACCTCAGCCTTTGTTTTGACTGCGGCTCTACTGTTGGTCAATTTCACCCTCCGTCTTTTCCTTGGCTCTCATTACCTTAGTGGGCCATTTTGCCCATTTATTTTTTTCGAGCAACATAGACATCGGCTTGTTTCCTAGAAATAATGTGGCTGGAAAACGTACATTAATTTTAGCTCTGTTTATGAATTTATGCATGTGTATTACAAGGTGTGTCTGGTGGTTACAGGCCCAGATACGTTTTGGCTTCCAACATCCTAAAAAGTAAAAGCATGACATCATGTTATAACACATCTGCATGGTGTTTGGGTCTCACCGAAGCACTTTACCAAAAGATTCATTGTTCATTACCTTTGACTGAAAATCAATAGTGTGTCACTGTACTAAAAACTTGTCATCCGTACAGCAAGCTTTCGGTGACTCGCCAGGCTCATCTTTTTACCACTTCACTTCACTTGGTTTTCCACAAACAGCATGTAGTCACTGGCACAAACCTCACTTCACATTTCCTCCATACTGTATATCAGCAAGTATCTAACAACCATATCTTATAACAGACAATAATTTCATTACAGCATTCAACTTAATTGTATTGTGTTAAATAACCAAATACAGTATCAACATAATTTATAATGTGCTATTAATAACTGATCTTACTGTGAATTCAGTGACAGGTCAAAAGTGCTTATTCACTGTCCCCTGTGGCCAAAGCTAGAGTTGTTGTTGAACACGTGGGTGTGTAAGCTCCAGTGTCTGGGTAAAATGTCCACATATATAGTGGCACTGAAAGCGAGTTGTTTTTAGTTGAAAATTATGTAATACTGTAATTAGGAATGCATATTTTATTATCCATAGTCCCTCAACGCTTAACCTAACCGTCAATAGAGTAAAAATGTCATCTTTAAAGGTGTACTCAGTAAATATTTCCTAAAGACATTAACAGTAATTTTGAAACATATGTTTAAAATCATGACCACTCACATGAGATGAGGACTCCAGTCATATCAGTAACCTGTTACTAATATGTAAGCTGTAAACTGTTTTATTCAATATGGGGCAGGAGCGGCCTGCTGAATACTACTTGCTTAATCTCAGTAACCGTCTTGTTATTGGACAATTTCACTCTAAGATTAAATTAATCATGGCTGATTGTGAATAGTGAATTTCTACAATTCTATCTGTAACTGAAAACTATTGATTTTAAATGATGCTGCATCAAGCTGGTATGGAGCAAAATTTGGTGATTGAAGCAATGAAATTGCACCATTTGTACAAAGTAGCTGACATGGTCAATTAGTCACCTAGATATAGTGCAGAATCTGATTTTGTTTACTTTTTTCCATGTTTTAATTTCCAGGTTTAAATGGCATTTTAAATCCAAAATCTTCAAGGTGATTTCAGACTTTTTGGAATGTGCCATTAATCCATTGGACCATGGTCCTTCTAATGTTAAGTGTATTCAGGGTTGGGAGGGTTACTTTTGAAATGTATTCCACTACAGATTACAGAATACATGCTGTAAAATATAATTTGTAACGTATTCCATTAGATTACTCAAGGTCAGTAATGTTTTCTCTTGTTTTGATTATAAAAACTCTGCCAGTACAGTAAGACAAAATACACATTAAAAATACATTCACTGAAAAACCTAAATCATTTTATAGTGTTGTTTCTAAAGCAAGATCAATCAAATTGATCTTGTTTTAAGGATTTTTAGATCTTTTTACAGGAACACAATACAAAAATTATTATAAAGAATAAGATTTTTGCCCATAAGTTTATTTCTATTTCTTCTGATCCAAACTTTCTTCAAACGTACCCTAACCCTATCTGCTCTTGTGAATATAACACATTATAAGAAGTGTTTCACTGATGTTCAAATGCACTTTTGATTGCATCATTTATATGTATAAATGTTTTCCATCTGAAAGGAATAAACATTAAATTAAATAAATTACAATGGCTGCAAAGTAATTAGTAATCAAAATACTTTTTGAATGTAACTGTATTCTAATTACCGATGATTTAAATTGTAACTGTAGTGGAATACAGTTACTTATAATTTGTATTTTAAATACGTAATCCCGTTACATGTATTCCGTTGCTCCACAATTATAGTATTCAAACACTTTTTTGTTTGTTTTGATATTTTCTTCAGTTGAAAATCACAATGGACTTTGTAGAGTTGCCTCAGACTCTTGCATCATTGCATTTAATTTTTGGAACCTGTTGGAGGGCATTTCCTGGACAGTGGCGCAATGTATTTCAATTGAATACCAACATACCTTCAGTTTTTAGCCTCTCATTTGAAGTCAATAATAGGTGCATAGGGTAATATGATAATAAGTTTTCCTTATATGTCTTTCTATTGCATTTAAGCTTTGCCATAGCACAAAAATATTGCTTTGAATTTTCACAAAATTAACAGTCATTTGCTGAACAACATTACAGTCTTATTTGTGGTGTATATGGGCTGCCAACTTTTCGCTACACGAATATGTAACTACACTGCTTGGCCAAAAAAAGTTGCATACTCTTTGATTTGCTTTGATTATGGCATGCATTCCTTGTGGCAATGTTTCGACAACCTTTATTTGAATTTAATTTATTTGCATTAAGTTTTGGCCAAGATCTTGTATTGATGAAGGGAGAGTCGAACCCCTCCGTAAAGTCTTCTACAGTACATCCCAATGACTTTCAATGGGGTCAAGGTCAGGACTCTGTGGTGGCCAATTCATGTCTGAAAATGATTCCTCATGCTCCCTGAACCACTCTTTCACAATTTTAGCCCGATTAATCTTGGCATTGTCATCCTGGAATATGCCCATGCCATAAGGGAATAAAAAATCCATTAATGGAATAACCTGGTCATTCAGTACATGCAGGTAGTCAGATGACTGCTTTTTATTGCCACATAATATCACTGAGCCTAGACCTGACCAACTGAAGCAACCTCAGATCATAACACTGCCTCCAGAGGCTTGCACAGTGGGCACTATGCATGACGGGGGCATCGCTTCATGGCTTCCCTTCTTACACTCATGCGGCAATCGCTTTAGAATAGGGTAAATCTGGAGTCATCAGACCACATGACCATTTTTCATTGCTCAACAGTCCAATCTTTATGCTCCATAACAAATTGAAGTTGTTTTCTTCCCGATTAGCCTCACTAACAAGTGGCTTTCTTGTGGCCACACAGCTGTTTAGTCCCAATCCTGAATGTTTTCATTGCATTGTGTGTTTGGAAATGCTCTTACTTTCACTATTAATAATAGCCGTGAGTTCTACTGTCAATTTTTTTATGATGTGACTTCACCAAGATTTTTAGTGATCATTCAAAAAACAATTCTGACCACTTTTCTTCCACGAAGCTGACGGTTCACCACTATCCTTCCAGGTTTTAATAATGCGTTGGACAGTGCTTAAGCCAATTCCAGTGATTGCAGCAATCTCCGTAGTTGTTTTCTTTGCTTGATGTGGGCCAATAATTTGCCCCTTCTGAAACACAGTAACATGTTTTCCACGACCACATGATATGTAATGTAATCCCTGTAATGTAACACATGCTGATTTACCTATCTCTGATCACAAAGTTGTTTTATTTGAAGTTTCTGTCCCAGTTTCCAGGTATAAACATCAACGCACTATAGCCTACAGAAACATAAAACACATCACTCCTTTGGACCTTGTGAGCCTCATAAATACATACTCGACTACTGACTCCCTCTGTCCCTCCAGCCTCATCACTCATTACAATGATTGCCTATCTTCCTCCCTTGATGACCTTGCTCCCATTCACACTCGTTCTGTTTCCTTCAACCGCTCGGCACCGTGGTATACACCTGACCTCCGCCAGTTAAAAAGATGTGGGAGACGCCTCGAGCGCCTGTATAAACGGACAGGCTTTGTATCTCATGAACAGGCCTATAAAGATCACCTTTTGCAATATAATAACACCATTTCTGCTGCTAGAACATCTTACTATTCGAACATTATAACCTCTGGAAATAACAATTCTAAGCTCCTGTTTTCTACGGTAAACCGGCTCCTTAAACCACCTGAAAATGTACTCTCTGACCCCTCAACGGATCTCTGCAACAAGTTTTTAAACTTTTTTAATGTAAAAATTCAAGGAATTCATCACCATCTGCTTAATATTCCTAGCATTCCAGCTCATAACCTGACCTACATAACTGCCCTGCAAGGCTCTGCTTCAATCATCTCCCTCTCAAACTTCACCTTGGTCTCAGAGAACCAGATCAATGAACTTGTCAGTAAATCAAAATCATCTACTTCACAATTAGACCCTATCCCTACCAGTCTTCTTAAAGCATGCTTGTCCTCCATTGCACCATTACTCACTACATTAGTTAATTCCTCCCTCACTACAGGCATTGTACCATCCACCCTTAAAACTGCTGCTGTCACTCCTGTCCTTAAAAAGCCAAACGCGGATCCCGATGACCTGAACAGCTACCGTCCCATCTCCAATCTTCCTTTTGTCTCCAAGATACTGGAGCGGGTCGTGGCACATCAACTACATCACCATCTCATCTATAATGATCTGTATGAACATTTCCAGTCTGGTTTCCGTGCTAAACATAGCACGGAAACAGTATTGGTTAAAATCACCAATGATCTACTCTTTGCTGCTGACTCTGGTCTATTGTCCATCCTGATCCTACTTGACTTGAGCGCTGCTTTTGACACCATTTCACATCCTCTCCTCATTGAACGTCTGGCCAGCATTGGTATCATGGGGGATGCACTTTCCTGGTTCTGTTCATACCTCACGGATCGTCAGCAGCTCGTACAACTCAAACATTTTAAATCGGCCTGTGCGCCTGTGCCTCAGGGTGTCCCCCAGGGGTCAGTGTTGGGTCCACTACTCTTCATTATATATCTGCTTCCGTTGGGCATGATCATGAGACACCACAAAATTCATTTCCACTGTTATGCTGACGACACCCAGCTTTATATTTCAACTAAACCTTCTTCTCCCTTTCCACCAACCTCACTCACCAATTGTCTTCAAGACATTCAAACTTGGATGAACACAAACTTTTTAAAACTTAACGCCAATAAGACCGAAGTCATGCTTATCGGCTCCAAATCTACTCTTTCAAAACAGCAAAATCTAAATTTAACCATAGATGAGACCACGGTCCCTCTGTCAACTCAAGTCAAAAGCCTTGGTGTCATTCTGGACAGTTTCCTTTCATTTAAATTTCAGATTAAATCACTTACCCGGGCTTCGTTCTTTCATCTCCGAAATATCTCTAGGCTTAGACCCTCATTGACACAAGCCAGCACTGAAACATTAATTCATGCACTTGTTACGTCTCGTCTGGATTATTGCAACTCCCTACTCATCGGTCTTCCTTCAAAGCTGTTAAATAGACTTCAACTTATTCAGAATTCTGCCGCTCGAATCCTCACTGGTTCCAGACCATCTGATCATATCACACCTATCCTTATCACTCTACATTGGCTCCCTGTGCACTACCGTATTGACTTTAAGATCCTCGTCATCACCTACAAAGCACTCCATAATCTTGCACCCAGCTATATTTATGGCCTCCTATCAGGATATGTTCCTACACGCTCCCTTCGCTCTTCCTCAACTGGCCTACTTGTCACCCCCAAATTCCGTCTATCCACCATGGGGGCCAGGGCCTTCAGTTGCGCTGCTCCAAAACTCTGGAATGCCCTTCCCTCCTACATTCGACAGGCAGACACAGTCAATTCATTTAAAAAATTGTTAAAGACCTTTCTTTTTAAGAAAGCTTTTAATCTTTAAAAAATTTTTCTATATTGTCATAGTTACCCTACTGACACTCTTTATAGTGCTTTCTTCGGGCGTTCTTAGCATTTTGCTGATTTGTCATATTTGTAACATGTATTAGCATAATATGAATTTAAATGTATTTGTATTTTTAAGTCCTCCGAAACATGTAAGATGTCCTTGGGTATTTAGAAAGGCGTCGGCCAAATAAAATGTATTATTATTATTATTATGTCTTCTGGCATGGTTGTTTTAGAAATGAGAGGCTACACACTGCATCATTTATGGTTAAACGAATTGTTGCCAGCTGAAACATATTAATCACTGCAATAATGATCCAATAATAAGCTCTTCAGTATCTGCTTATTTAAATCCAAATAGTGACTTTTTTTTTTGGTATTTTAGTATAGCTAGTATCACACAATAGGACCTGAATGTCGTTATGTAGTTTAATTCACAATAGAATGTCATAGTTTCAAAGGATGATGACACTCTTTGGATGTCTCCATTAGGTCAATTTATACCACTATATGTGTTGTTTTTCCCTCTCTGAGTGCACAGGAGAAGGCAGGGACACTGAATTATTCCTTTGTGCTGTTAGAATGACAAACCTTTTGGTGACCTATGACCCTGGACTGCACACAGTACCAAAGTAAATCCAGAAGGGATCACAATTAAAGGAATACGCATTGACCCTCATTGTTAATGTCTTGTTTTTTTCCAGTGGTAGGCCTGTTGTGATTTTGTAGACATTATAAACAACATAATTCATACTAATACATTTCAGTCACCTACACATTTAAGGTGAAGTGTATAATTTTTGTGGCATTAAACTATTATTTCTTTTCATTTTGAAAAAAATAGGACCATTAACTTTTCTTGAGGTTTTGTGACAGGTTTCATGAGAATCACCCATATATAGTCCAACCTCAAACCCATGGCATTAGTTGAGATAGAGTTGCTATGTTGGGTAGGTCAGGATGCTTCAACAAAAAAAGAGCAATGTTTTGATAGTGCCAAAGATTCAAATTCACACTTTCAGAGGAATCAACCTACAGATGTCTTACTTATGGTTATAATTATATTATTATGTCTCCCTTCTGAACTCTAGCTCTGCAACCCAGTGACAATTGACAGCTGTCACCCTACTGAACTCTAGCTCTGCATCCCGGTGACAACTGACTTCCATCCCCTAAGAATAACCAGTCTGCCGAACATAACACTGGGAGGACCCAGTTCTTTATGTATTTATCCCCTATATCAATGACTGCCCCATCGCCCAAAATACAGAGTCTGGAGCAAAATGAAATTTTAGTGCCCAATACATCACACATCACACATAAAACTCTGAAACCGCAACCAAATTTCTCGGATCTTAACACATCACCACAAAATATGGGTTGTGTCCCCATATTCTGATTGGCATAGCCATCAGGTAGGTGTGTCTTTCAGACCAATCTTATACAATCTAGAGGGGGTCCAATAGAATCGATGTAAAATCTTAAAATGCATAAGGTGCACCCTTGCATTACTAGATGACTTGACATTTTTTAGGATCCTAGCCCACACTCCCTCCTCCAATACCAAGTTTAAATCTTTCTCCCATAATCTCTTGAGAGAAGCAGAAGCTCTGTCTCCCAGACTCTGAATTAGCAGGGAGTAATACACTGATGCCTCATGACCTTTTCCAAAAGAAGTAATCACCACTCCCAGAGTATCTGCCACTTTAGGGGGGTGTATGCTACTCCCAAAAATAGTACAGAGCAGGTGGCACAGCTGTAAATACCTAAAGAACTGAGACCCGGGAATCCCAAAATGTTGAACCATATTTTCAAAGGATCACAACACTCCACTCTCATAGAGATCACTGAGCGTATTAACCTCCCTCACAATCCACTCTGACAAGCAGAAAGGGGACTTATTAATACATAATTTTGGGTTCAGGCATATGCTCGAGGTAACATTTAAATAAATGTCTGAATTAAACACTCTGGACACTTTTGTCCATACCGAGAGCAATGCGAGATATTGGGGTGCAACTTAACTTCTCTGGTTGGTTTAATAGAAAGGGGAAATAGGGGCAAGAACTTCCTGTTCAATACAAAACCCAGATTGAGGCGAGTCACTATGCCAGCATAAGGATTTAGAACACATTGGGAATTAGGCATTCCAAATTTGGGAGAAATGGGGGGAAACAAATATATATCATCTGCATAAAGCAAAAGATTATGTGCCACGTCACCCGCCACCACCCCTGGAAAATCATTCTCCTTTCTTATCGCAGCTGCTAATTATTACATTACAAGACAGAACAATAAGGGGGAAAGAGGGAAACCCTGCTGGGTGCTCCTATCCAGAGAAAAATAATCTGAAAAGAATCCATTAATTTGAACTGCCGCTATCAGGTGTCTATAAAGTAACTTTATCCACCCAGTAAAAGTATTCCCGAACCCGTACATTAAAAATATAATCCCATTGTACCATATCAAATGCCTTTTCGGCGTCAAGTGAGATGGCGGGGACCGGAGTCTGATCATTCGCCACTGACCACATGATATTGATGAAATGCTTAATGTTATCAGAAGAGTTGCTGCCCTGAATAAACCCTACCTGATCTATATGTATAAGAGATGTCATAACTTTACATAATCGGTTAGCCAAAATATTTGACACTATTTTAACGTCTAGCTGGATCAGGGAAATTGGAAAGTAACTCTTACACTCACTTGGATCTTTGTACTTTTTAAGAATCAGACTGATCTGGGCTTGTGTCATGGTTGGTGGAAGCTTTCCATTCATTAATGATTCTGTATAAGAGAAAATCTTATGGACTGATGAAAAAATCTACAGTCCCTACCAGGTGTATTCAAAAGTCTCCAAATATCTGTAAGACTAAGATTTTACACATCCTGTGAAGTGTCAATGTTGCTCTAGGGGGCTTGCACATTTTTGCTTCACTATGATCAAGGACTGAGTACATCAAAAGATTAAAGTCTCCTCCCAATATTATATCATGAGGGGTGGCAGCGGCTTGCAGCATCCCTTCAAGATCTATAAACAATCCCTGATCATCCACGTTAGGTGCAGAAATATTGTCCAAAATAAGACTTTGCCCCTGAATTTCAGCTAAAGCTATATTGACTCTTCATAATTTATCTTTACTCTGTTTGAGACATTTTAATTGAAGATGTTTACTTATCAGTGTATTGATTCTTACTCGAGCATCACTATTAAAAAAAAAAGTCCACCCCATATCTTTTCAACTTTTCTGCTTCCTGCAGAGAAATGTGCTTTTCTTGAAGAAACACTCTATCATATTTCTTACACTTAAGAAGAGAATCTGAGATTTTGACATATAAGAAAAAATAGATTGTGTCAAAAACAAGATTTTAAAGACCACATTCCAAAAGTGGTGCGACCATTAAAACACAAACATACCCTGTAAAAACAAACAGAAAAAAGAAAAACGTGCGCATTAACCCCACACACGACAGCGCTCCATCCCTCCAAACTCAAACCGTTCATGCACGCCTACGAGGACCCCTGTGACAACTTTGCTGTCGGATTGCACATGTCCAGTGTTTCTATAAAAATTTTGTGAGACACAGTTATACACCAAAAGGTAATCTATAAAACAAACTCCAGCCAATAGGCAGAACAAACTCGAAGACAGTATGATTCATCCACAAAACTGTCCCGAAGGTGTGTCACTCTGCAAAATAAACCCTAATCGAATCAGCACAAAAAAAAAACTTTTTAGAGAATAAAAAGAATTGATCAGGACCTGTCTCCCTCCACAGATCTCCATGCCTGAACCCTGTGAGCTTGCACGATTTCCATCTTATGGCCTGTTATGTCGAGCAGATTCGGAAGGAGCCCCTCTAGGAATTTCACCATATCCCGACCTTCTTCGGCCTCAGGAATTCTGACAATATGGACGTTATTCCGCCAGCTACGGTTCTCCATGTCCTCCAACTTCTCCCAGACACACACCAAATCCACCTTGGTTGCTATCAGATTAACAGACAATTCCCTCTAAAATGACTCAAGATAATCAATCCTTTTCTCGACTACCCCCACTCTTGTAACCATCTCAGAGAACTTTGCCTCAATGGCTGTGATCGGTCGACAATCACAGCAAGGTCCTCTAAGTCAGCAACGACCTTCGTCAGCATTGCTGGCATGTTCAACATCTCTTGCCGCTTTCCTCGTACTTCCCCGATTCCCTGGCTCGCGGCCCTCTCGGGGGTATCAGCTTGAGCACATAAGTGTCTTTTAATGTCTCCAGAGCCTGAGGATTTTGAATTCTTTGACATATTGTCTTCCTAGAACATTTATGAACTAGAAAAGTGTGCAGAGCTCGCCATTCACACGTCTGATCCTTGCATGGCATCACGTGACTGCCTATGTTTATAATTATAGACTCTGCACATACAATTGGTACAGAATGCACATCACATTTGAAGGGTTTGTTTAACCAAAAATTAAAATGTACTTTCACTGCATACTAAGCGCAGGGTGCAATGAAATTGAAAGCTGATTCAAAATAACATTCTGCCTGACATCCCCCTTTGACTTCCACTTTGGAACAACACATGAGGGTGAGTAAAGTCTGACAGAATTTTTATTTTTGAGTTAACTATCCTTTTAAGGACTTAAGGATTGCAAGGACACCTGAGAAAAAGTAACATACATTTTAAAAGCACTGGAGAAACCATTTCCATCAATGACATTAACAGAGAAAAGTCTGAGAGATCTCTCTGAACTCGTTCCCATCAAATAAACTTCAGTTACTCCAGTGACTTGAACTTGGAGCCAGGAAAAGCAGTCTCCAAAACTCCAAACATGGTAAAAATAGTATTAAACCAAAACATTTCATCAGTTAACAAAGATAACAGAACCCCGTCATAGTTTGGAAAACCTGCACTATGACTTCATAGTTTCTGGCCTTTCATTTGTTGTATGAGTTTTCAATGAATGTTTAGTAGTGAACTTTGACCATGATGACGAACAAGTCTGTTCCTTGAAAGCTTTAGTCATTAGATAAACAGCCTCAGCAATGGTTCACGACTAATGAAATGCAAGGATTTCCCAATGAGAGGAATATCTCCAATGTTCATGAAGTTTTGCAATTCTTGCAACAGAAAGTGTTATGTTTATTTGATGTACAGCTATATCATACAGTGCCTTAAACAGGATTCCCACCATTTTTGACCCATCAATTATATGACTTTTCCATGATCCTTCCAGTCATTTTAATTCAACTTGTGAACTGTTTTGATCTATTAATTTAATCAAAAATACAATTCACTCACAAACATGAAAGTACCATGAAAGCCCCTGCTAGTAAGTTTTACTCTAAGAGCAATATCTTGCAAATTAGATATTTTTAGTGCAGTGGAAAATAATAAAATGTACGTTTGCAACAGAAATTTCCTTTTTCAAGAAAATATTGATATTTTGAGTGCGAAAAGTGATCGTATCCCTTTAGAAGACATTAATTTAGCCGCTGGAGTTGTATCAAAGACGTTTATACAGACTGTCTGTGATTTTTGGGGCTTCAAAAGTGAAATCACCATCCACTTGAATTTTAAGGACCTACTGAGCTAAGATACTTTTCTATTTTTCTTCAAATGTTTTCTGCAGAAGAAGGAAATTTGTACACATCTGAAATATCATGAGAGTGAGTAAATAATGAGATTATTTTAATTTTTGGGTGAACTATCACTTTAAGAAGTCTAATAACCAGGGTTTCACAGATACATTTTGCAATAGCTGGCTGGTCATACGATCTCAACATGGCAGCCACCACCTTGAGAGGGAACCAGACTTGTTTAGTTTAAAAAAGCTTGTCTAGGCCACCGATTGGATTGCAGTCTTCATCTCACGTGAGTTCACATGATTTTAAACATATTTGTAAAAAATGCCCGTCATTTTAAGTGAAAGCATTTGTTAAGTGCACCTTTAAGTTGTATTAAAGGGATTAATTTGATGCTTGTAAGTGAATAGCACCTTTGATATTTGTCTTTTCTATTGTTTTGCAGATACGTTTTTTCCAGGTTATATTCTACACATATAAATTAATAATAAAGAGACATTCCTAAACATTTCGATACTGTAAATCTATATAGCTGTAGAGCTATTGACCTGTAGATTGTGACCCTACCTAAATGGGCATGTAGTCTGTCCAGCCATCAATAAAAATGTTTGAAAACTATAATAAGGAGTTACAGAACTGATTAACTGCTAAATAAATGCATAAGAACCTCTAACTTAGACTATATTGCCTGAGAAGTCTATATTTTTACTGGCACCTGGTGATGGGGAGTTGGGTGCCTGTTTGATGATCTACTCAGCTGGGCTGCTGTACTTCGAACAGCAAAGGATATCATATGTAAAACAGATTATTCAGTAAATCTTACCTTTCTTTCCCCACAATCAACAACTGAAATTGAGCAGTATGGGAGGATTTATGCACAATCAAATCGTCTCACATTGCTTAATACATTAACTGGATATTTCCAAAATTTGGCTTGCCATTTTTATTGTGTGTAGAATACAAGTAAATTAATCTACTTCACTGGCAGGAGCAGTGAATGAATGTTAGGCCCCATCTGCAATGTAGAAATGTCAGCTTTGGTTTCAGTGAAATAACAATATGGCTTGTGCTGTATTCAAGCCAATTTGAAAATGTCTACAGTAAAACTGGTTATGTAATGTTTTGTGCATCCTTCCAAATGAACAAATGTTTCCCATGCTTGCCAAGCCAAACTTCACCCTTCCCAGTCAGATTCCATCAATTTAATGTCAGTGTATTATTATACAATAATTCAACAACCATGGATTTTCTGTCCATAGATTGTTATTGCAAGGCTTCCCCATTGTTGAGGGTCTGGTCACATGCTTTCTAAGAAGTGAGTGTCAATGAATTGACCCTTGTCATCAAGAGGCAGGCAGGGATCTGCACTCCTGTTACCCATCCATATGTTGAGGAAAACTGTGGGTGGTAGTGACGTAAAACAAGCTGAAAGAACATTCTATTAACCTCCCAAAAAAACATTCCATTCATTCTAAAGCCACTTTCATCAGGCTGACTTGAGTGAACATTACTGACAACAGCTGTGGGATAAATGTCTTCTCTTAGATTGTGTCATTATGAATGTAAAATATTAATGCTTCTTGACTTTGCCTTTATTTATTTACATTAGTTTTTTCCAGCATGGTCGTTTTTCTCTGACAGTGGTAAAGTCATTGTTTGGAAGCTGTTTTCTCCAAAGTTTACCTTTGAGGCTTGTTCTCACCCCAAGGGGTGCCTAAGCTTAATATGATGAGAAAAACAGTTTTTGTCCTGAAGAAGCCAATACCATGCTAACATCATATAGCAGTCTATATTGGATCTGAACAGTCTTTATGTGTGCCATTTTCAATTAAGAGCCTGGTATTGAGCAGTAGAATTGCCAAACATTGTGATTTAACAACATCAGAATCAGAATCAGCTTTATTGCCAAGTATGCTTACACATACAAGGAATTTGTCTAGGTGACAGAAGCTTCCAGTCAACAACAATACAAACAATACCAAAAACAGCAGCAAGACATAGGTAATTAAAAACAAAAAAGAACACAAAATAAATAATTATACATATACGTACATACACTCACCTTCATACATACCCACATACACACACGTAGTGCAAATCTAATACAATCTGTTATATAAAGAACAAAAACCTGTATATTATGTACAGAGCAATGTAAGTATCAAGATACATTGGCCTTAAATAGAATTTTGAAATTTTTGAAAGAATTTTGAAAGTTAAGATACATCGAATGTCATTGCATTGGTGGCATTTGCACTCAAATGATGCTAGAGCATTTCTTGACTAGCTTTACTTTTCTGAGCCATTTGAGCAATCACTATTAATGAATTTGTGTAAGGGTGATTTTTAGGATCTGGTGTAGTTTTTCAATTACAAATAACTGTTGACATGGTCTACTTTGACAAATAGAACATGTCCAGATACTTCTTGTCCACACTTTGTTGTTTCACTGTTAAAGTGTGCTTGTGCTATATTTCTTTACAATTAATGTCAATTGGTTTTATATATACAGTATATATATCAATCGAGGAAGTATTTTAGAAGGTCAGAGTAGTGGCCCTGCTTTGGACAGATGAAGAATCCTAAATCAGTTCATGAGGAAAACTTTTACCAAACTTTTCCCCAATGGCACTGCCTGACATGAATCCCAGATTGCAACAAAATCTGTTATTTTAGGGGAACCAGTGCCACAGTGACGCAATCTGCCATAAAGACTTGCGCTCTAAAATAGCTGAATCATAACATTTTGGTTTCATTCATGCAGATACACAAATACACAAACTCTTAAAAAAAAGTGAATATACTGTACTATGGAGCAGTTCACACTACCCTTGATTCAATGACAAGAGCTCTATCATTGGTAATATTTTTTTTCATTATTTTGCAGAAGAAAATGAAACTATTTTAAACCTAGTTTGATTCAAATAAATTGGATCACAAAGACAGTAGTCCTACTATTGGTGTTTGGGGACTTTTGATTGCAGATGTATGTGGTTCTTAATGATTAATGAACTTCCTGTATGTTGTTAGATTGAAGTGCTATCTTGGTAATTTTAGCCTTATTATTCAACATTATCCTGCTTAAAACTCTCTGAGATCTGCACTCAGCAGCAATACATAAGTCTCTATTGTCTGGATAGCGTCACAGTACCTTTTGAACTTGTTAAATTAATGGATATAACTTGACCTAGATGCTAGTCAGTAATTCCCTAATACAGTAAATGATAATTCCCACTCTCATGATCCAAATTGTTATGGCAATGCAAGGTGACTCCTATTAAATCAAAAATAACAAAGATTTACTTGCAAATGTTCTCCTTGTGTCCTTGAGATGACATTAAGTTTTATTTATTTTACTTTATGGATGGAACACTACAATCTTTAAATGGCCCTGCAGATATCCCTTAATCTTTTCAACTCAAGTCATTACAGTTTAAAAAAATAGTTTATACTTTTAAGAGCCTGCTAAATGCTCTTCAGTTCAGACAATAACAGACTACAAGCCTAAAGTCTTGAGGACAGTAGCATGCTATTTTCTGTGAACTTTAATTCTGCTGTTCCAATGGGGAAGGTGAGTTTATTTTAAAATCTATATTTTGCTTTTTTCCAAGGGCAGATTCTGTTTGTGGTCACCAAAAAAAAAAAAAAAAAGCCTGGACATTGTGCCTGGGTCATCTGAAAAGGCTGATTAATGAGCCTCACCAAGGCAACTTCCAAAAAGCTTGGCACAATTTTACTATGGCAAAAGAGGACTTGCAAGGTTATGCCTTCTAAATAGAAAGATGGATAGTAACATACTCTTGAGTTGTGGTATTACTGCTAAAATTGTATGGGAGCTTGGGATGCAAAGACCCCATGAAATCACTTGAAAATCGTGATTTCTCGTGTGTCTGGGTAGCGATCCGTAAGCAAGCCACTCCAGCCGCCCCTCGCATTGCTCCTTCTTCCCACGGGATTGAGCACGATGCGGTTGGCGATGGAAGCGATTTGGGGCCTGCATGCCCAGGCTGAGGCTGACGCACAGATGGCCGACATACTTTCCCGGGCATCCAACAGCGTGGGCTTGGATTGGAACCCTCCATCCTTCCCACAGCCATCATGGCTGGATGACTGGTTCCTGGGGTCTGGGCGCTGCTCACAGCCTCGCCCCCCCCCGGTCCCGTTTTTCCCGGAGGTGCATGATGAGCTGACGTCTTCGTGGAGAGCACCCTTCTCCACTCGTCACACTGCCACCTGCTCATCCGCCCTCGCCACCCTCGACGGCAGAGCGCGCCACAGGTACACGGCGATTCCCCAGGTGGATAGGGCAGTTGCGCTCCATCTATGCCCCGGAAGCCCTACCACCTGGCTGGGCCGCCCTGTACTCCCTTCCCGGACCTGTAGAGCAACTTCCTCGCTGACCGCGAAGGCCTACAGCACCACCGGACGTGTCGCTTCCGCCCTGCATGCCATGGCTCTCCTGCAGATCCACCAAGCCAAGGCACTGCAAAGCATGCATGGGGGTGGCCCTGACCCCGACACGCTGCAGGAACTGCGCTCAGCGACCGACCTCGCCCTGAGAGCGACGAAGGTCACAGTGCAGGCACTCGGGCAGGCGATGGCCACGCTGGTGGTCCAGGAACATCAGCAATGGCCGAACATGGTCGAGATGCGTGAAGCTGACAAGACTCGCTTCCTCAACGCCCCTGTCTCCCAGTTTGGCCTCTTCGGCGACACCATTGAGGACTTCGCCAGCAGTTCTCCACGGTGAAGAAACAGACGGAGGCCATTTCTCACATCATGCCTCGCCGCAAGCCTGCCGCCACGGCCCGTGCCCCGTCTGCTCGCCGAGGGCGTCCTCCCGCAGCCAGAAGACCTTCTGCTCCGCCTCAACCTGGGCCCAGCTCTCAGCCCCAGCATCGAGCAAACCACGGGAAGCACGCGGCCCCTGTCTCACGGACCCCCTCGAGGACCCGGAAGGCTCCCAGGTGCTCCTGAGACAGCGCACCCAGAGTCCAAGACGTTAGGTCCGGAGGTGGTAAGACTGCTCCGTCCCCCGGTGGAGGGCCGGGAGGAGAATTCTGTGTTTTTTCATTTGCCGCAGCCCCAAATTCTCAATAAAAGAGCTATTTCCTTTGTCTCTGGGTCACATGGCCCGCAAATGCCATTCTCACGGCACTCTGCTTTCAGGCCTCAACAGTCCCGGCTTCCCAGACGCGGTGTCCCCGCCCTCAGCCCCACGACTGTTCCCCGGCCGGCCGGTTCAGACGAGTCCAGAGGACGCCAGCAGACCTCCTCCTCAGTCACGAACCCGCCCCCTGCCGGGTGCGCGGAGCAAGGTAAGGACGCAACGTTGCGGAGCAAGGTAAGGACGCTATGTTGCCAACCGAAACGAAGAAGGGTTTCTACAGCCCTTACTTCATTGTACCCAAGAAAGGTGGCGGCTTACGACCGATCTTGGACCTGCGAGTTTTCAATCGGACCTTGTCCAAACTCCCATTCAAAATGCTCACCCAGAAACAAATTCTATCCGGCATCTAGATCTAGGTTTGCAGCGGTAGACCTGAAGGACGCGTACTTCCACGTCTCGATTCGCCCTCGACATCGACCCTTCCTACGGTTCGCGTTCGTTGGCCAGGCATATCAGTACAAAGTCCTCCCCTTCGGCCTGTCTCTGTCCCCTCGCGTCTTTGTGAAAGTCGCAGAGGCAGCTCTTGCCCCGCTCTGAGAAGCCGGCATACGGCTCATCCTGGCCCCCTTGCGAGAGTTAATATGCGTGCACAGAGACCAGGTGCTCAGACACCTCAGCCGTTTGGGGCTTCAGGTCAACTGGGAATAGAGCAAGCTCACCCCGGTCCAGAGCATCTCTTTTCTCGGTTTGGAGTTAGACTCAGTCTCAATGACAGCACGTCTCTCCAACGAGCGTGCTCAGTCAGTGCTGAAATGCCTCGCTTCCTTCAAGCCAGGTGCCGTGGTCCCTCTAAAACGATTCCAACAGCTCCTGGGGCATATGGCATCCTCCGCGGCGGCCGCGCCGCTGGGGTTGATGCATATGAGACCACTTCAGCACTGGCTCCAGACTCGAGTCCCGAGACAAGCATGGCGCCGTGGCACGCACAACGTGAACATTACCACTGCCTGCCGCCAAACCTTCAAACCCTGGACAGACCTCTGCTTTCTACGGGCAGGAGTACCCTTGCAGCAGGTGTCCCGATGCGTTCTGGTTACAACCGATGCCTCCAAATTGGGTTGGGGCGCCGTGTGCAACAGGCACGCAGCCGCAGGCCAGTGGAACCGAGGCCCGCTGCCTTGGCACATCAACTGCCTAGAGCTGCTGGCTGTTTTCCTTGCCCTGCAGAAGTTTCTCCCGTTAATTCGGGGCAAGCACGTCCTAGTCAGGACAGATAGCACCACGGTCGTAGCCTACATAAATCGCCAAGGCGGAGTACGCTCCCTTCACATGTCACAGCTCGCCCGTCTCCTCCTTTGTAGTCAGCAGCGACTCAAGTCACTGCGCGCCACTCACATCCCCGGCAACCTCAATGTGATAGCGGACACGCTGTCAAGACGAAGCTTGCCCGGCGGAGAGTGGAGGCTCCACCCCCAGTCGGTCCAGCTGATTTGGGACAGGTTCGGCAAGGCCCTGGTAGACCTGTTTGCCTCCCAAGAAACCTCCCACTGCCTGCTCTGGTATGCCTGGACAGAGGCTCTCCTCGGGGCAGATGCTTTGGCACACATCTGGCCCGTGGGGCTGCGCAAGTACGCATTTCCCCCAGTGAGCCTTCTTGCACAGGTGCTATGCAAGGTCAGGGAGAACGAAGAGCAGGTCATTCTGGTGGCCCCCTACTGGCCCACCCGGACTTGGTTCTCGGACCTCACGCTCCTCACGACAGCCCCTCCCTGGCAAATTCCCCTGAGGAAGGACCTTCTTTCTCAGGGACGGGGCACGCTCTGGCACCCGCACCCAGACCTCTGGAACCTCCATGTCTGGCCCCTGGACGGGATGCGGAAGATCTAGCCGGCCTACCATCGACCGTCATAGATACTTCAACCAAGCCAGCGCCCCCTCTACCAGGCATCTTTATGCCCTAAAGTGGCGTCTGTTCGCAGACTGGTGTTCTTCCTGAGCTGAAGACCCACAGAAGTGCGCAGTTAGGTCAGTGCTCATGTTTCTACAGGAGAGGCTGGAGAGGCGGCTGTCCCCCTCCACCCTCAAGGTGTATGTCGCTGCCATCGCGGCTCACCACGACACGGTAGACGGCAAGTCTCTTGGTAAGCACGACTTAATTGTCAGGTTCCTAAAAGGTGCCCGGAGGCTGACTCCCTCCCGGTCTAACCTGTTTCCTTCCTGGGATCTCTCGATCGTCCTCACGGGCCTCCAGAGACCCCCCTTCGAGCCGCTAGATTCAGCTGGACTCAGGGCCCTCTCTCTCAAGACCGCCCTGCTGACCGCGCTCGCCTCCATCAAGAGGGTCGGGGACCTGCAACCGTTCTCTGTTAGCGACACTTGCCTGGAGTTCAGTCCGGCAGACACATGATCCTAAGACTGCGACCGGGCTATGTGCCTACCACACCCTTCAGAGATCAGGTAGTGAACCTGCAAGCGCTACCCCGGGAGGAGGCAGACCCAGCCCTTTCATTGCTGTGTCCAGTACGTGCTTTGCGTATCTATCTGGACCGAAGACAGAGCACTAGACGCTCTGAGCAGCTCTTTGTCTGATTCGGGGGACAGCGGAAAGGGAACGCTGTCTCCAAACAGAGGCTTTCCCACTGGGTTGTCGACGCCATTTCATTGGCTTATCACAACCAGGCCGTGCCCCCCCCTTGCGGGTCCGAGCTCACTCCACCAGGGGTGTTGCGTCCTCGTGGGCACTGGCTAGGGGCACCTCCCTAGCAGACATCTGCAGAGCAGCGGGCTGGGCAACACCTAACACTTTTTCGAGATTCTACAAGCTGCCTCGGTCGCCGTGCTGTATGCTATCCCCCCTCATCGAGGTTGGATCTACCACCGCACCAACTTTTCCACATAGGTCCTGACAGGCCATGTGAGGTATCTGCCACCCTTTGCCTTGCCTGCGGGGTAGGTGTGGCCTCCGCAGGGTCTTCTCCCCCTAAAAGAAGGGCTAAGACCCCCTTCCCTCAATGCGTGTAAGGGCTCCGGCCGTAGTTGCTCTATGCGAGAAACATAGATAGAAAAGAGGCCCAGCCAGGCTGGCCCGTTCCCAGGTTGGCGGCCATCACCTTGTTCCCCCCTCCAGGGTAACGAGAAGGATTCTGATGGCTTGAATGGGGCATTGGGGAAGTTTACGTGCAGTCTGGTACAGTTGGTCGTCCTGCACGTAAGAATACCTGCTCGCTCCTGTATCAGCAGTACACGTACACGGCTCAGCGCATGGCACGTTTATAAGTGGACCCCTAGTGTCGCTTCTCTGACACAACGTGGAGAGAGCGACAGAAGAGGAACATCTAGGTTACGTATGTAACCTCCGTTCCTCGATGGAGGGAACGAGACGTTGTGTCTTCCCCGCCACATCGCTGAGCCGAGCCACTGTTGTGGCCGGACCTTTTCCGGCTCCTCAGAAAAATCCTGAATGAACTCCCGTATTTGCGCCGTTTAAATACCTGTATGTCCGGGGGCGGGATATGCAAATACTGGCTGCCAACTTCTCATTGGCCTTTTTTCATAGATCAGAGGTGGATATTGGCGCTCAAGAGAGACCCCTAGTGTCGCTTCTCTGACACAATGTCTCGTTCCCTCCATCGGGGAACGGAGGTTACATACGTAACCTAGATGTTTTGCAACACCTGAATTTTCTAATACCTGCTTCCCAGCACATGTCCCTGGTGTTAGAGAGCAGACATTGTGCAAGAGAGCTCCCGGCTTTGTTCGTTGGTTGAAAATTATTTGGATAAATATTAAATTCTACACAAAATGTTGTTAAATTACATTTACACAAGAGTCATATGTTAAAATTGAGTGTTTGTTATGGATCATTTTGAAGGATGCATATGGATTGCATGTGGAGTTTGACCACATTCTGTGCACACACATAAGGACTGTGTAGGTAAATTTAGCATGAATCATCATATTTGATTATTTATAGCCCAGAGTGTTTTCCATCTTCAACAAATGTCCTTGAAGCCTGGTTAAACAAAAATGCATAAAATACAGTGTTTAAGCATGTGTTAAACACAAAGTTTGAGTGATTTAAGAGATTACTAAATGTATAAAATGCTGAGAATTAAATAAGTGAATGACACACTGACTCAGAAGCTTGAAATGAACCCAGATGTGGGAGTTTATTACACAGGACACTGAAAAAGCAGGCAAGGGGAGTATTCAGGTATGGTACACAGTTTTTAGAGACAGCCTATAGTCAGAGAGTCAAGGCAGAAAGCACAAATCCATAAGTGGAAAATTTCCAGATCAACAGGTGCTCAAACAGGTAACTTTAACGTCAGACAGGATCACAGGCGAGTCATGTACATGGACAGAGAAGCAGGTCTAAACAAAGTATTTGAGTTTTCAAAGTCACGTTTCCTGAGCATTTAGAGAGGCTCGTAGCATAACAGGTAAGTTTCAAACAGACAAGTGGATATGCAGTAAACTCGGAGAGCAGGTGACGGAGAGCCCAGTGCGCTCGTGACAATAAGAATGTATTATGGTGATGTATGCTGAAGCATATGTTTAGGCCGGGTCGGGTTATCACGCGCCCGGTCCCCAATCAGCCTGATGAGGCGCGCGAGGGATAAAGGCGGCCGGTGACGATGGTTCGAGAGCGAGAGAATTAAGGGCATGTCTGTCATGTGTGTGTTTGTTTATGCATTTGGTTTAAGTTTTCATTAAAATTATGATTTATGTTGACAAGCCAGTTCTCGCCTCCTCCTTGCCCATCCTTTAACTGTGTTACATTGGTGCCGAAACCTGGGAAGGAGAAGGGATGCCCGTCGCAGAGTCCTCGACACTGCCGTCCACCCAGGGGAGCGCCTCTGCCATCTGCCGGTTGACGGAGTAGCCCGACCGCCCGGATGTGGGGAACCTGCCGTCCCCAGAGACGTGGAGGGGTCGAGGGAGACCGCCGTCCGCGAGGGGAGGAGGGAAGAAACTCTCCGACCGCCCGGAGCGGTAGGGCCGCTGCCAGGGGCGGAGGAGTGTCCCCATTTGCTGCCAGAAAAGCAGGGGTCGAAGATTTCACTCCGGTTCGCCCGGGGTTGGAGCGGCTGTCGTCCGCCTGAGTGTGGAGGAGTGTTCGAGGACCACGCGACGGTACATCATAGAACCGGTGAGTGAGCTTTTTCTCTCTCTCCTCTCTCTCTCTTTCGCACCGTGTTGGCCTTTTCCCTCGCCTATTTTTTTGTTGTTGTTGTCGTCCCCTCCTCTCTGCTCCCAGGGCGAGGAAGGTGGGGATGACCACACAGGACGCAAGATACACCCCGCCCGTACTGGCACTTAGTTGCAATACAATGACATATAAGCAGATACAGTATAAGCATAAGCAAGTGTTGCTCTGTTCCACCGCAGTACTGTTTATACTGTTGTGGCTGTCTACTATTTGAGAGGTTTGACTTCCTCCGAAGTATTTTAAACAAACAAAATTCTCACTAGAATTCAAATGGTCACATCAGTTTTGTTGTCTACATTGCAAAATCGTGGGAAGCCTGGTTGGTGCGCAGCAAGCCAGAGATAAAGTAGATTAGAGCAGATCATTGGCCAAGTGGTTCATTAATTACACTTGCGTGAAAACCAAGCTTTAATTGCATTGTGAAAATATCACATTGCAGATGAGAATCCTTTAGTGGATATGAAGTATATTTAGTGCAAACATTTTAATTGCCTTGGAAACTTTAAATTTCACTTGGGTGGCTGGCAAAAAATTTCAATGGGACAACCATGGCATTGTTTTTTTCCTGTGTTCGTGACCCAGTCCAAATAGTCCTATAAACACTGTTCTAAAAGTCACTTTTGTCCACATTTTGTAATACACTTGTACATAGATGGCCTGCAAGCTAACAGACATGGACTTAAAGCCAAAAACACAAATTTAGAATTTGTGGGCTCTTTGAAAGAAAAGGTTACATCTCTGCACAACCAGGCACAGATGAGAAAATGAAGAGAATATTCACAAACTCAAAACTCATTTTTGGCTCAGGTTGTGAGGTCTCGAGCCAAAAGCATGGCAACGTGGCTGTGGTTTCTCTTCTTTATTATGGTAGGGAAGTGTAAACACTACTTGAAGCAGTAAATAAACAGAGGGTATTGAGCTCATATATTTTCCCACTATGAATTAAATTAACACAATAATATTTTCCATCCAAGTGACACAAGGTGCTGGCATGAGAATGTTTGGCAATATGAGTGTAAGAGAAATTTCTAATCTGTGTTTTTTTTAGCCATGAGAAATAAGAGCTGGATGATTTCTTCATTTTGATTTATTATGAACTGATTTTATGGGAGATAAAGTAAGTAGATGAATATAAAAATTGCATCATCTGCACTTTCTGTACTGATTGAAATGCTTTCATTCTGCAGATTATCTTGGAAGGCAATGTTATACCATTCACTGTTCATATGGATTTAGATTATACAGAAGTAAACATGATAACCATAGAACAAAAAGCCATTTAGCAGATTGTTTTGAGGTGAAAATGTATTGATTTTGCTATGTTTCAATTTGTAGATTAGAGCCACACTGGAAAAGAAATGTTCTCCATCATAAACAGAGACTTTTGAAAGTGCTCTTTAGTAGCTCTCTTCTACATACTTTGGGAAACCATGACGTTATTAAAGTCAACTAAAAATCATATTGGTTGTGGACTTGGCCTTAGTATAGCAGCACCGGAATACTTAGGTCTGTGCATTGCTCAACTACACGCAACAGTTGAATCTGCTTGTGTAATGGGACATGGTTGGGGCATTACAAGTCCCATCAGCCCCAGCGTTATATAAGGAAGTAGTGAGGTTTGTTTGTTCTCTCGCTTCCTTTCCTTGATCGTGGTTCGTGGATGGTTGGATGTCGCGGCACATCTAAAGCTTCAAAGGATGATTGAGCCCTTCAGAAGAATAGTAGCGGATAAGCGGTTATGTTAAATACTGGCAGAGCATCATGGACAGCTGAACATATGAGACACAACGTTAAGGAGTGTTTTTGCTGGATTATTGCCTGATTGATTGTTGCCTGAATGTCAGTCAAAATAACGGATGTTGGAGGGATGCACGGTTACCGTTTACTTTTGATTTAATTTTCTTTGGTTTATGTATTATTTTGTTGGAGGTTGGACCACATAGGAAAAACCTAGGCCATAAAAGACTAATAAGGGTTTTATGGTGCTGATTTGTTTGTCCTACTGGCATTACCCACTGTTAATTAATTTGTTTTTTCTTTTTGTAGATTTCTTTTTAACCCAACGATGGCTGCTGGGTTACGCTCACTGTGTGGATGGCGGTGGTGAGGTGGCTGGGATCGTGTGGTGGTTTGGACACTTTATTTGTGTTTCCTCTGTTTTATCTTTAGGTTTGCAGTGTGATTGCTGTGAGCTTTGCTGTGGTGAGAGCACTTTGAATGCCACTGTCTTCACAAAATAGGTAACCCGTGGCTATCTGTGGGTTGTTTTTGTTTCTTATATAATTTGTTTTTTTTCCTTTTCATTTATTATTTTTTGTGGGTATTTGCATTTAAGGTCTGTTATATTTTTAACTATGTTGAATTTTTGGAATAAAAAATGTGCCTATTGATTGAAGCTGCACTACCGCCTTGCGCCTGATTATTTCCCCCCTTGTGGGTTATAATATTACACTTGGAAGTATTTTCATTTGTAGTGCAAAAACTGACAAAATATCTGGTCATATTGTGTCTAAAATAAAAGTTACTCAATTTGTTCACAGAACTGTTGTAAAAAGCAAATTCAGACTCCAAACAGTACTTTTTCTTGTGTGATATTGCTCAAATATGATCTTACCTGTTATATTTTTAAAGATGAAGTATGGATCTTTTCTATAAAGTAACAGAAGAATTAAAGTTTGCAACTTCCCAATGCAGCAAATGTTTAAACTTTTATTGGTTAAATAAATTGGGTGTGAAAACTAAATATATCCTAATTTTAACATCTCTCACATAAACCGAGGCAAATCCCATGTTCTATATACCTCTGGATTGGTGGCTGATGTGTACTCAGTCACCATGCACTTTCGGGATATGGAAAACAGAAGTGATCAAAGTGAATTGTGACAAAGACTATAATTCTACCTACCCTATCAGGGGTGGTAGAGCAGGTCAGCTGCCAATCGCAGGGTTGGCAGTTTGATTCCCGGCCTACACGACGCCACATGCCGAAGTGTCCTTGGGCAAGACACTGAACCCCAAGTTGCTCCCAATGGCAGGCTAGCACCTTGCATGGCAGCTCTGCCGTCATTGGTGTATGAATGTGAATGGGTGATTGGGACACAGTGTAAAGCGCTTTGGTAACCTCTAAGGATAAAAAAGTGTTATATAAGTGCAGACCATTTATCATCGAGTAAATGAAGACAGAATAAAAATTTTTGGGTGAACCACCCTTTTAAGAGCATAATCAGCTGCATTCAGATCCAGCAATTTAGAAATTCATAACAAAGTTCAGGAGGAGAACATTCATTTTATCTGATCAATCTCATCCCCAGAGTAAGCGTATATAAACAGCTGCTTACCTCCATGGTGGTGGTAATTCATCCGACATCTGGCCCCGCCCTAACACGAAGATGTTTGTGACAAGGAGGAGGGCGTGACCATGCCAATAGGATTGATGCCCGGCACTGAATCATCCCAATCAGCCAAAAGAGAGGGATAAAGAGGAGCCAGAGATGCCAGTTCGGGAGAGATACTCATGCAGCAGTGTTTGTCTTTGTCAAAGTGTTGTATAAAAAGTCTTTGTGATAGTTATTCCAGTTCCCACCTCCTCCTTTACCTTAAGCAAGAGACCTGGTCTGCCACACTGGTGCTGAAACCCAGTATTGGAGGAAGACGCTCTGTCAGAGCCCTCGCCGCTGACAGAGGATGACAACACCGAGGATACACGATCCGGTGGTACTGGAGCGGTTTGCCAGGAGGCGGAGGAGCCTCTGTTGTCCGCCAGGAGGCATAGGAGCACGCTGCCGTCTGCCAGGAGGTGAAGTCCAGTGCCATCGTCCGGTGCTGCGGAGGATCGCTGCACAGCTGGCTGAGGACCAAATGGCGCCGTGGTTGGGAACCAGAGTGGGGTTTTTTCTCTTTTCCTTTCTCTCTCTCTCTATCTGCATCTGCCACACTCTTTCCCTTTCCCCTCTCCCTCCCCTCATCCTACTCAGGTTCCCAGGAGGTGGGTATGACCAGACAGCGGAAGGACAGCCGAAAGGGCAACACCTCCCCTCCAGGACAGGAGGGGGGTGTAAGTCAGGCTGATTTGTTCAGCAGCCTGAACCGGGCATTGGGGGTATGTAATAAGGAGGAGTTCATAGCCTGGCCGTAAGGTTATCCAGTTTATTCCCAACCAGCTGGGAGAGGGATAAAGAGGGGCTGGAGATTCAGTTCGGGAAAGAGAGAGAGAGAGAGATGCACGCAGCAGTGTTTGTGTGTGCGTACATGTTTTTGGTTATGCTAAAAAGTAGTTTTATGTCTGTGTTTTATTTATTAAAAGTCTTTTTGGTTGATATCCCAGTTCCCCCTTCCTCCTTTCTGATGAACAAAAGGCTTGTCTGCCACAATGTCCCTCGAACTAGAACTCTTAATCTCATGATGTATTCTCATCTATCTCCGACTCTCCACAACAGCTTTTCGAGTTCGGAATCATCTCTCCACCTCCCAAAACCTTTTCTCAACCTCCAGCCGCAAATTGAGGTCTCCACCCCCAGGTGCCACTGTAAAATCACATATTCTTCTCCTCATCCTTCCTCTCAATCTTCCATGATTGCCACCTCCAACACATCTGACTACACACCCGTAATTTCGAAGTGGACTGTAAATGGTTTGCGACACACCTTGGCAGCCACCGACATCCCTTTCTCTCGCCATACACGGAAACTTACCCACTCCATCAACACCTTCTAACCCCCCCCAAACACCTACTTACACCCCCCCCCCAAATGCTCAAAGCACTCAAAATTGGCTGCTCCAACCACAAAACATCAGAGAAACCCACTATCCCTCTGTCCCAACCAACTAGTGCCGGTGGAAATAATATTTCTTCGAGGTATACATGGCAGTGCGGCACTTGTGAGGACTCGCCAGTCACAGAGCACATGTGACTATCCCCGACTACGCTCAGTCCCTCCTCCTTCCTCTCTCCTTCCCCAACCTTCCATCACAAATACAGGCATAACAGCCGAACTTACCTCATACGCAACCAACTCATCATCTGTCTTCAGGATTTTCTCCTGCACCTACAGGCCATCCTCTCCTCTCTTCTGCAGCATCTTCTCTAAATTCCTCTGCTTATTCTGTGCAGCCAGCACTTTCTACCAATATTCTTTCTTCTATCCCTCGCTATCCATGGGCCACCAGAGTGGAATCCTTTTTGAAGCTGCCTCCGCTCCTGACCCATTCCCCTTCGAACTTGTAAGTTCCTTTCTTTGGAACCGATCCTCGCATGAGGCTGCCTCTGCAAGCAACTGTGGTTCAGAATTCTTTCTCCCATAGCACTCCTCTACCAGCTCATCCTCCCACATTTACACTTTAAAGAGCCATACCCCTCACCATTCCCTGAAATGCTACTGGTACAGATCCTCCACCAGTCTCCAATCACTTTCATTCTCAAATTATAGCAGGTGAAAATATAGATCTCTCTTCTCTCCTTTCAGCAGTCCTTCATAGTAATTCATTCTGATCCATAGACTACATTAAGTTTTCCTTTTCCTCAAAAACCCGTCGCCCAGCTCTTCTCACAAGCTCACTCTCGATGTCACAGGCTCGCTGTCCTGGGCAAAGGGCTTGAGGCTCGAGGCAGCCTCACACTAGTTTCCGTTCAGGGGATAGGAAACTGGGAGGTATAGAATAGGTAGAGATAATGAAAATTAGGCGGAAGCACTGAAGAAACAGTGCCAAAAGCCGGGTTGTGCAGTGCCATGTTAGGGCCAGGTTGTAACAGAGGAACACATAGGATGACAAGCGGCCCAGTAGTCTTATTAGGTGTTTGGGCAGGCCTTTGTGTGCTGCTGTGGTTGCGGCACCAATTCTAAAATAATGGCTTGAGTATGATTTATCTAGGATACCGAATTTATGCAGGATGGATTTGGGTGTTATTGGAACTAGAATCAGGATACAGCTTGGTTTTGTCGAAGGTTTCTTGTGTAGGATCCTCTTTAGTGTATGTAGTGTGCTAGTGATTGGAAGTGCTGTATGGGAGTAGGGAGGTTGATAATGAAAATTTAATGACCTTTTTATCTGTTTAGCTTTATGTGATGAAATATCTGATGTGTCATCTTCAAAGATCTGGACGTCCAAAATACGGGATGGATTTTTGGTTGAATTTTGAAAGTGGTGAGTTCAGAGCTACGGAGGAAGCCAAAGAATGCAAGGACATCTCATACAGTTTAATGCATGTACATTACTTCAAGAGTTAACAAGTTAATATAATCCTGCTTGGAGGATAGTGTAAATGTTTGTGGCTCGCTGTCCTGGGCAAAGGGCTTGAGGCTCGAGGCAGCCTCACGCTAGTTTCCGTTCAGGGGATAGGAAACTGGGAGGTATAGAATAGGTAGGGATAATGAAAATTAGGCGGAAGCACTGAAGAAACAGTGCCAAACGCCGGGATACGGGATGGATTTTTGATTGAATTTTGAAAGTGGTGACTTCAGAGCTACGGAAGAAGCCAAAGAATGCAAGGATGAACATGGTGTCTAGGGTCTTTAAGGTGTTTAGGGAAATGTAGCCTTGATGAAGAGTGTTTAAGCAACAAGTTAGTAAATCTATGCTGAGTTGTTGTCTGGTATTGGTTCTGGGGGGTTGGGCTTTGAGGATGCCCTTGATGAGGAGTGAGATCTGAGGATGTTTACTGTGGGAGAATTTATTCCAAAAATTAATTTGTGGAAAAAATGAATGCCGCTTAGGTACCTTTGATTGTATGGATGGAGGTTTTTGGTTTTGTTGAGGTGTGAGTTGAACGAGGATACAGAGAGGAGAGAAAAATCAAGAAATGTCAGGTTATATATCAGATGGAGATCTTTTAAGCATTTTCAGGCTGCATATTTGTAGGGTTTGGGGGTAAATGGCTTGGAGAATGGAGTCCAGGGAAGCGTTATGGAGGAGTATGAGAGGATGATTTAAGGGAATTTCAGTACTAAACAGGGAGGAACTGGGGTTGGTGTCGGGTTTGCTTCTGAGGCCAAGGCTCTGAATTTCTGCTAGAATTTGAGTGCATGGATGGTTGGAGACTGGCGGGGTTCTGAAACCGCAGCGGTTGGAGGAATAGCGAGAGGTATTGCTGTCTGCAGTGTAATTGAAGGCAAGCAATCTGGGAAGTCGGATTTGAGACTGCTGAGGCACCTTTGCGCAAGGACTTGTTCCGGTGTGGTTGGGGTTAGAATGATAAATAGAAGGGGGATAAGGTAAAGAAGGGAATAGGTCTGGAGCGGGACTGACCAGTGGAGGCAGCCTCATGCAGGAATCCGTTCCAAGCGGGAGGTGGAAGGAATGGTTTGTGTGGAAAATGCGGAGGCGTTTGGAGGGCTGATGTTGAGGGATGTGGGCAATAATCTGTATGAGCAGTGGAAAATTCATAGGACAGATGATTGGCTTGTTGCATGAAGGTAGATGTGATTGTAGAAAAATCCATTATTGGATGGAAATTTGCATCGGAAGCTTGGAGAGGGAGAAAGGGTGGCATTTCAGTGGAGGACGGGATAGTGACGCATGCTGCGTGACTGGAAGCTATGCGCAAGCGCCGAACTTCTGTGTTTACCTCTGGGTGTTTGTTGTCACTGGAGCTTAGATGGCTAAGGAAGGATTCCTGCAGATTTGGGGTTAGAGACTGTCTGTTTTGTGTGTTTAGTGTATGGAGATGGGGTGGGAGAAACAGCTGAATCACCACGTTTACCGTACGTTCACACCAGAGGCGGCGAGAGCGTCAAAACGACCGGAAGTCATTCATTTTCAATGACAGCCAGCGTCTCTCGGCGGCGAGAAGCGGCGCGGCGAGTCTTGGGCGGCGTGGGCGTCAGATGGAAGTTCAAGTGCAGTCAACATTATGGTAATGAGCTGTGACGCGGTTCGGCGGCAACCTATTGGAATATAGAAGTGCTCCGCTCTAGCGAAGTCTAGAGAACATAACCGTGTAAACTTTGGTTCCCACCAAACATTCGTTTGGAGAAACGAATTATTGCCGTGACGGGTTTCCCTGTAATATATGACCAAGACCACAGTTATTATTACAAATGTATTTTATTTTGATAACAAACAACTGTAATTTTAATTACTTTCTGCCATCGATCGATTTCTTATTTTCACATTTTAAAGAGTTCATGAGTATATACGCTACTTGTGATCGGTCGGCAAAAAGTAAATGGTCGACATGTCTGGATGTTTAAATTGCGGCCCCCTTTAAATATAGTTCACAAAACAAAGCATTCTGAACAAACGTTGCTGCCTATTTCAACTACGTCAGAGCGTCCACGAGCGTCCTTGAGCGTCGAAGGCAGGGCAGCCAGAGCGAATTTGGACGCTCTCGCCGCTTCTGGTGTGAACGTACAGTTAGAGGTGACGAGCAGCTCGAAGAGCTGAGCTTTGTTTGCTTGCCTAGGGTACAGGATATCTGTGGTGGCTAGAGGGTGTCATAATCCATTGATGGACCATTTAGCTATACTGGGGATGGAATGGTGATCTGGTGTGGAAAAGGCATGTGATGAGCTCTTGAGGGAGGGGGAGAAGTGAAAATCCTGCGGTGGTGCCTGGGAGAAGAGCCCTCCGAGCATGAGGTTTGGCAACTCGATTCGCTGCTGGAGGTTGAAGAACGGTGTAGGGGAAAGCAGAGATGATCCTGGGTTCGACAAGCTGTTGTGGGGAGTCCGGAGCGATGGAGAATTCGTCATCAGAGGGGAACAGGTCAAGTTCCTGAGACATCTTCAAGTATGGGTAAGGCGTAATTCTGTAACATTGATGCCATGTAGAGGTAAGCTGATGTTTATTTATGCTCACTCAGACAATGTGATTGGTCGGTTTAAATGACTTTGCTCCTCCCGAACCTTGTTTATAAAGCACCATATTGAATTATTGTTAAAGGGTTGGTTCACAAAAAATGAAATTCTCTCATCATTTAGGGCCTATTTACACTTGGCCACTTCATGTGTTTTCACTGATCGGATTACTATCCAATTATGAAAAGAACAGGTGTAAATGCCCTCCGATACACATTTGAAATAGATTGTAATTTGATTGCTAAAACCACTTCATGAGGTGGTTTGAGACGCATTTCATTCGTCAAGTGTAAATCAGTGGTGTAGCCAGAAACAAGACTTAGGGTGTGCAAAGAGAAAACTGTGTGTGCAAGAACTAAAGCACAATTAAGTGAAATATAATAAAATGACCATTAACAGCCATTGTATCAATTTATTTTTGGCTATAATTTTTTAAGCTCTGTGTTGTTAAAAGGACTGGAAAAAAAATCAATGGAGTAAGTTGCCCTGTTATTATATAAAATATGAGGCTTAATAATTTATCCAAAAAAAAAAAGAAAAAGTTTTGGAATGATTCATAATTACTTTTCAAAACATGCTAAAGACACAAATATCAATGATGGCACATTTTGCACAATACAATTATAAAAATACACCAGGTTTTAGTTACATTAATTGGTTTAAAAACTTAATTGTGGAAAATAAATAAATGAGTAACGCTTTAATTTTAACACAAGAATGCTTGAAACCTTTTTTGAACATTCTTTGTATTTATGGAGTTTGTATTTATAAGTGTAAAGAAAAACCTGCTATTTCATTTAGGAGTGCAAGCTTATATCTGGCTGTTTAAGATGCATATGTAAATTATACTCTGCCCAAACAGTGCTATGTCAGCATAGGGAAAATGTGAATATAACAGCTGCTACAGAGTATTTGCATCACGCAATAAATAATAACAAATTAATGGTGCATTCACATACAACGCAACGCTAGTGTTTCGCACATCGCGATTACATACAAAGTCAATGCAAAGATGCAAATAGATGTGAATAGGGCAGCGTGAATCAAGAGAATGACGTGACTCGAAAATGCAAAATCGCTTCATTTGCGTATTCGCGTAAAATCTGCATGACGTGTTTTCGCGAAAGCCTATCAGCATTGAGATTGTCATGGATGTCACTGACATACTGACGTAGTAGCAGAAGAAATCCAGAAAAATTTATGAAAACATTGTTGTAGTGGTGTGTGAGGACCCGGAATTGTATGACACTATGTCATACATGTTCAGAGACCAGACGAAAAAAGACATTGCTTGGAGGAAAGTGAGCAAGGAAGTTGGACTACCTGGTAAATTATGAAAATATGCGCGTGGACTTGATTCCAGCTATTGGTTGTACTTTACTATGAAGTCGTAGAAGCCCCTCCTCCTGTCCTTTTCCGGAAGTGAAGGGGGAATACTCGTGGGTTCGCGTTACTCGCGCGAACGTTAGTTTAAACAGACATTTATAATCCAGCGGTCAAACTCGCGTGAGCAATGCGAGGCGAAATTTTTTTTGCATTGAATGTGAACGCAAACACACCAATGACGGAAAGACCAAATTGTTTTTCTTCATTTATTTTATGCAGATCACTGAAGAAATTTAAACTAAACACTGACAATGAGCGCAGCTGACGTGCATCTTGACTACGAGAAGCCCTGAGGGGGGAAATACACAGCATGCACAATGTTCAAAGTCAATTAGAATCAAATAATATATCAGATATTTTACATTTTCGCATGAAGAGACCAAGTGTAAATAGGCCCTTACTCACCCTCATGCCATATAAGATGTGTATGACTTTCTTCCTATAGTGCCATCTAGAGTACTGCACATGCATCAAGCACTAGGAAGTGTAATCAAGCTTGAAATCATGATCGTGCCTAGAGACTGCAATGGCAAGATGTACAGTGAAAAAGGAGTTATATTTTGGTCTTTCTAACCCAAAACCAACTGTATCACTTCAGACGACATTGATTAAAGCACTGGAGTCATATGGATTACATTTATGCCGACTTTATCTCCTTTATGGAGCTTCAAAAGGTCATTGTTCACTTGCACTGTGTGGACCTACAGATCTGAGTTATTGTTATAAAAGTCTTCATTTGTATTCTGCAGAAGAAAGAAAGTCATACACATCTGGGATGACATGAGGGTGAGTAAATGATGAGAGAAATTTCATTTTTGGGTGAACTATACTTTTAATGCTTATTAGGCATCACCACAATGTCATAAAATCAAGCTGTTTAATGGCATGTTAAGTTGGGATTTCAATGGCATAATACACCTAATTATTTTGCTTTAGATTTTTTTCAAGTTGCTGAGTGTAAATAATAGAACAATATAATGCTGAATACTTGGTGGTCTTCCTGAAATTATTTAATAGCAGTAATGGTTAGATTTGCATATTTAGCTGGATTTGATTTATTTGTATTATTATTTTCAGAGAAAGTATCTTCCTTATAAACTAATGTTAAGATGTCATGTATTTAAATACACTGAACAGTATATAATGCATGGTCAACAAAACATTTGCCAAGAGTTTGATGGTGCTGTTCATAGTTCAGTCTGTTCATTAGCTTCCCTTCTGGGCTATTTACTTGAGTGTGCATTGATGATTTGATGTAGGCCCCCTCATGGCCATTAGCATTATTAGTGACTGAAAGAGATCATAGGAATAGGCCCAAGAAAGCCAGGATTCCTCTGCCAAATGCTGTAGTGAGCCAAGAACACGAGCACAGGTTAGCCAAAAAACCATGGCTTTTTTATAATTGGCTGTGGCTCAATCAAACTGTGTTGTCTTGTGAGACCAAGAGCTCCTCAAGTGGGACCAAAATCATCAATTTAGTTATTAAAATGTGTCTTTTGAAAGGTTTTATCATGAAACTCAATTTTCTAGAAATACTTTCAGTGGACTGCATGTTTTCAAACCAAATCATCAACATTTTCGGACAACGTTACATTTGAATGTTTTGTCTAACTGTATAGATTTATAATTATATGTGTTTCTTTGTATATTCATACAGATAGTGGATTATTCAAAGGAATCTTCTGGGTTCAATTGAAGTTAAGCTCTATTGACAGTGTCAAAGAATCACCAACAACACTTTATAATAAGGTTCCATTCATTAACAATTATTTAATGCATTAGGTATTATGAACAAACAATGCACAACATTTTTTTTACAGCATGTTATTTTTTTCTTAATGTAATTTATTAAAAATACAATTGTTCATTGTAGTTCATGTTAGTTCATAATGTTAACGTACAACTTTTTATTTTTTAAATGTATTAGTATATGGTGAAATTGACATTAACCAAGGATATTAAATGCTGTAAAAGTATTGTTCATTGTTGGTTCATATTAATTAATGTTGTTAACGAATGTAAACAAATGGAAATGTATTTTAAAGTGTTACCACCACCTGAACTGTATTCCAATTGTGTCCAGATGTCAAGATTTAGAATAAGAACTGTTGGTGTTTCGTGTCCAAAACAATCATATCACTTCAGAGGACATGGATTAAACCACTCCAGTTGTGTGGATTACTTTTATGCTGCCTTTATTTCCTTTTTGGAAAGCTTACATTGTATGGACAAAACCAACTAATACTCTACATCCTTCAAAACATATTTGTATGTGTTATGCAGAAGAAAGTAAGCCATATAAGCTTGAGACGACATGGTGAGGAAATTATGAAAAAAAATTTCTTGTGAATTATTCTGACTATATATATTTTTTTCAATTGGTGTTGATTAGTAACTGAATGTTTACCATAATCAATATACGTAGATGTGATGTTACCCTAGAAGCATGCCACAAACACCTGAGTTGCTTGTTTTAACACTTGCCTGTGTTTGAGCTTGACTGTCAGCATGCAAACACCACAGAGTTGAATTGTACCTAGCACTGCAGCTCAACTCTGAGTCCCATGTGAAATACATGTTTTCAATGCTTTGATTTACTGTGTTGTGACAGCAATGTATGCTGCCCATCTATTGAGTCTGGCATTAAGCCTGTGTTCTGGTCTTGTTTATCTGTGAAGCCAAATTAAAATTAGAGTAATATTTTTGTGTTTCTTCACATGCGTTTTGTCAGTTTTGTTTAATGTACTGTAAATGGACAATACATACACTTTTATTGTTAAAGGTTAAAGGTTATTAATAACTTTACACTAACACTAATCTATATTCTAAAAGAAATCTACCCTTTAAAAAAAAGAAAAAAAAAAACATTTTTGGAATTTAAACATTAGCTTATTAATAATTTGTCCCCAAAGGGAGTTTTTGGCAGATTTAGCCTTCTGGGGACAACACGTGTGCACATACTGTAGACAAAAAAAGTTCTTACAAACTCATATTAAAAATGACACTTTGGCCCCAGAAATTTGAACCAGGATGCTCCATACTGTTATATTAGTTCATGCACAGTCCATTTATTACACTTTGAGCTTTGCATTAAAAGTGGACCCTTGTGAGAACTGGCCAATGCATGGATTTTTATGTTTGATTACAGCTATGCTGCAGCTCACCGCTATATGAGTGCAAACCACTTTGGAATACTTTCACATATAGGAAACTACCCATTACATTTCTGCCTGCAATGGAGTTTATTATAATAGATTTCTTCTGTCAACTTTGAAGCAAAGGAATCCAGTAACACTTGCGGTAAAAAAAAAGTCATAGTTATTGTTGTAACCTCCGTTCCCCGATGGAAGGAACGAGACTTTGTGTCGATTGTAGACACAAGGGGTCCCACTTCAAAATGCCATGCACTAACCCGTGTTACGTGACTGCTGAGCCTGGTGCAAGCATGCTGTTGCATGCTAGAGGCAGCTGGGTCGGCTGCACGTAACCCTCCCCAACATCCCCAATAAAAGGTGTCATATACCACTATTAGGTTCCCAGTACCCGTATGGGAACAGGCGACATGATTTGTATGGGAGCCAGCTGGCCAGCCGCGCCTTTTCTCTCTCTATGTTTCTCGTCATAGAGTTAAAAGCAGCTGGGGCTATCTTAATGCTATAGACATGTAGGGGAAGGCGTCCTTTCCCATTCCTATTCTTTCAGGCAGAAAAAACCCTGTGGAGACCACGACTTGCCCAGACTGGAGGGAGGTAACTTGTGGCTAATACAAGGGGGTTGTCAAGGACAAGGTGCGGTGATAGATCCTGCCTGACAAGGGAGTAGTTGCTACAGACACGGCGACCAGGGGGCAGCGAGGACTGCCCAAGGGAGGCGCGGGTCCTGCCGGGGGGGGGGGCATACCATGGAAAATACATCACAGGGAGTTGCCTGAAGCTGGAACTATGCCTGTGGAGCCCAAGCCCAGCACGGAGCACTTGACTTGTGGTGGGTCTGGCAGCTAATTCCTTCGCAGAATCTGCGGCCAGAGGAGAAGGGAGGAAGAGCATCCAGGAAGCGAGAGCTTGCTGGCTAACCTGGATCAACTTGGTGAAGGGCTGTCGGTTGTTCCATATCACCGAGTTCTACCGGCTCGGACCTGTCAAAACACAGGATGAGACCAACTCAACCCTGAGGTTGTAGAACCTAGCAAAGGTCTTGGGTGTTGCCCAGCCCGCCGCTCTGCAGATGGCTGCTAAGGAGGTGCCATGGGCCAGTGCCCACGAGGATGCCACACTTCTTGTAGATTGTGATCGAACCTGAAAGGGGGGGGCGACATGGCCTGGATGTGATAGGCTAGGGAAATAGCATCAACAACGCAATGAGCTAACCTCTGCTTGGAGACGGCGTTCCCTTTCTGCTGTCCACCAAAGCAGACAAAGAGCTGCTCAGAGTATCTAAAGCCCTCTATGTAGGGTCCATGTAGATACGCAAAGCACGTACTGGACATAGCACGAAGAGACTGGGTCTGCCTCCTCCTGGGGCAGCGGTTAAAGGTTCCCGACCTGGTCCCTGAAGGGGGTCGTAGGAACCTTGGGCACGTAGCCAGGTCAAGGTCTTAGGATGACGTGAGCATCTACCGGACCGAACTCCAGGCAAGTGTCGCTGACAGAGAACGCTTACAGGTCCCAGACCCTCTTGAAACGAGTGCGATCAGGAGGGCCATCTTCAAGGAGAGGGCTATGAGCTCGACTGAATCAAGGGGCTCGAAGGGGGCTCTCTGAAGGCCTGAGAGGACCACTGAGAGATCCCAGGAGGGGAACCGGCTTGGCCGAGAAGGGTTCAACCTCCGGGCGCCTCTAAGGAACCTGATAATCAAGTTGTGCTTACCAAGGGACTTGCCGTCTACTGCGTCATGGTGGGTTGCAATAGTAGCGACATACCCCTTCAAGGTGGAGGGGGACAGCCTGCAGGAATTAAAGCACTGACTGAACTGCGCATCTCTGTGGGTCCTCAGATCTGGAAGAACACCAATTTGCGAACAGACACCACTTGAGGGCGTAAAGCTGCCTGATAGAGGGAGCTCTGGCTTGGTTGATCGTGTCAACGACTGCAGGTGGTAGACCGCTTAAGTCTTCCTCGTCCTGTCCAGGGGCCAGACATGGAGATTCCAGAGGTCTGGGCATGGGTGCCAGAGGGTGCCCCGTCCCTGATAAAGTCCTTTCTCAGGTCAATTTTGCCAGGGAGGTGCTGTCGTGAGGAGCGTGAGATCCGAGAACCAGGTCCGGGTGGGCCAGTAAGGAGCCACCAAGGTGACCTGTTCCTCGTCCTCCCTAAGCTTGCACAGCACCAGTGCACGTGAGGTGACAGGCCGAAGGGGAGGACCTTGTACTGATACGCCCGGCCGTCGAACACGAACCGTAATGCAAATTCTGTCTGCCAATTTGACATTGGCCTTTTCTCAATTTCAGAGGTATGAAAGGCTCCCCTTGTGTCACTACAGTCAACACAATGTCTCGTTCCTTCCATCGGGGAACTGAGGTTACAACAGTAACCATGACATTTGTGTTATTAATTTTAAAGTCAAATAAGTTTTTATCGCAAATTTTGGTGGGGTTCTCTGCTATAGTTATATCAAGTTTTTCAACTCCTGTCATAACCATGTAAAACCAGTAAACCCTGTAACTTTTGCATGATACATACAAGCATAACAGAGAGGAACTGTTTACACACAGAAAAGTCTGTCCACAGGAATTACATCTGAACCGCATAACCAGAATTTATCCACCTTGAGAAGTAATCCAACAACTACAAATATTGTTTAGACATCTTTACAACTCAAAAACACAATTCGTACAGAATTATTTTTTTAAGTGCTTTGACAAAACTGCAAGCTCCACATTTCTGCTTATTAACCTTCTGGATTGCCTTGAGCAGACTTCCATTGTAAGTGCATTACTGTAAACTATTTAAGTGTGCTCCTATGGTTGTGAATGATATTGATCTAACATGAAGTGAAAAAGTGTTGACATTGACAAATACATCACTTCCTCTATTTGTAAGTTTGTAACGGTACAGAAATCCCACACATTGTTCCCAAATTTGATGAAAAAACAAACATTCCTTTTAATATTTGCATTCATATTGATGTGGGGTTCACATTTGCATGTTTAAGTATCTACCTAAAGCCTGAAATGGCCTGAGCCATAGTAGATCAAAGCTCTTGGACACTGATGGTCTTGGGATATTTGTGTAGCAAACTCATGAGTATTCACAGACTGGTGAGAAGAGACAAAGAGACCCAAATAGAGTATGAGAGCTAAAACACTGGCTTGAATAAAAGTAGCCTTACAAGACACGCATTTGAGAAGAGGAGAGAAAGGACAGTCCATCACTCTAACAGTCACATACATGCATACTCTCTCAAATAAGACAATCAAATTCTGAAGTTGTTCTTCAATGCTGAACCAAGGCAAGGTTTATTTAGTCAAATCCTATTATTGTTTTTCATGTATATTTCCCTGAAACATGCAACCAAAAGTGGTTATACCCTCTCTTTTAACCCTGTATTCATGGATTTTAAAGATCCTTTGAAATCTGAATAGAGTTTGAGACTTGTAGGCTAGTGTATGAATGTTTGCTCTAAGGTCATCGAAAGCTGTGTACTCCTAAACAATGACAAAATGGACTTCTAGCAGAAACACATTAAAAAAATGTACAGTCTTTATCCTCTGCGAAAATTGACCAAAAATATTGATTTCTCATGCTGTACTGCCCCGAAAGTAGCACATACTGTTTTGTGGTTTTGACATAACTAAAGCATATTAAAAGGCTATAAAAAAGAAAAAAGAATGCATTAGAATATAATGGGAAATATTCCAGAGGTACTTGGTGCATCACTACTTTCATCACTTTCAACATCGTGTGTGATTAAAATGTTATTTAAAGATTTGTTCATTGTAGTGGATGTCATGCATCAGATGGTTTAATTAGCCCTGAGTTTATGAAAAAATGTCTACATATTTAAAATATGTAGTATTTCATTGCATGTGACAGTTTGGACAGAGGCTATCCAACTCCCAGCTGCAGTTATGTTAAGAAGTTTGACCCCAGCCAACAAGAAAAAATGAATTTCAACCAGTAATGATGGCACTGAATAGCATTTTCCTATACTGCCTTTACTCTTTCTGCAGTCCAGAATAGACTGTAAAACTAATTCTGCTGTTTTTACAAAATAATTTAAAAAGGCAGCAGTGGTTGCCAGAATAATTATTTAAAAAATACAGTAACATTTTTTCATTTAAAACTGTTGTTTTTACAGTATATTTTACGGTGCAGTACCATCATGTATATTATTAAATTATAAACTTAATATATGAACCTTCTGAAACTGTAAACATCTGCTTTTCACGTTATAATGTTGATAATAACCATTGTAATTACAGAAGGGCACATCAATAGTTCATCAATATTAGCACAATGGAGCAATGGCCATTAAACATTGAGACAGTGCTCAGTCATGCACACAAACACTAAACACCATCAGGGCAGGGTGGACTAGCCATCAGGATAACCAGGACTTTTCCGAAAGGGCCACGATAAGCTGAAATGGGCTGTCACGTTTTGCAGAACAGGCCACAAAACGACATCAGGGTAACACATTTGAAATAAAAATAAAGCAAAAAAAATTTAATAAAATACATAAATATAACACAGAACACCCCAAAGAACATAATCATAACTGATATTAAAAATAAGAAGAAACTATTCCCATAAAATATAATGAAATGTAATGAGTCACGCAGGCATCACCCAATTACTGTTTTTACCGTAACAATACTTTACCGTAGAAAGTACATGTACTCTCTTGTTAAACATAATATGAATTTTAACCATTAATTATATGGGAAAATCATAAATATAATCTAAAAATATATACTGTATATATTTTGACAATATTTTACCATAAAACTACATGTATTGTCTTTTTAAATATATAAAAAGAATTTAAGGTATAATTTACGCTAACTACTCGTTAACCAATTTACAATTTTGTTACTGTAGCATTTTTAACAGTCTTAAAATTACAGACATTTTTTACAGTGTATGTATATTTGGAATAACTCCTACTACAGTATATCACTTAAAATTTTCAAAATGTAGTAGGCAGTACACAGTGTATACACAGTTTTCAGTAACTAGTAAGCTAGTACTCCATTTCAAACGTGGCCTCTAATGTAAGAACTGTCCTTATGTGCAGTGTGTTTCAATAAAAGAGATGGTATTTTGAAACTATGAGGTGATACCTTTCCAAAACCAAGCAATGCTTTTTTGCTGTGGTGGCAATAAGTTAATTTCTGCACATTCAGAAAATTAATTAAGGATGTAAACCGAGCTAGTATATTTAGCTTGGCTAAGACAATTGCGTCGAGTAGGCTTTATAGTGCATAGGCCTTGCAGCAGTGACTTGTCTCCCTTCTCGGCCTCAGTGCTTTTGTTTATGCAGAGCTTGTTTAAACATTTGAGGTGCACATGTACAGATGGATGATGGCAGCAGAATTCAGCATGAAGTTACGATGTTCAAACTTGCTGGGGGGTTATTCTAACACTCGTGTCAACAACCAAGCTGGCCAATCAGTAAATACTATAAAACAGACCCTGGAAGACAGGTTCTTGTTTCTGATGAGCAACATTTAAGAGAAATCGCTTGATGTCATCCACTAGAGTGTTAGTGGGTCTTGTGCAATAGTGCTTATTGGACATTAATGACAGTAACCATGGTTCTGGTAGGCTACAGTAAGGGGCTGTTCACCCAAGATGTGTTCTTCCATTCAACAACAACTTGACACAGTGCAGTGGAATGGAATAGATTGCTGCGGTCTAGAGATGTGATCATAAATATAACTTCTTTTAACTTGAAACACTTTCTATAACACGTTTACTTTATCAACAATTAAAGTGTGAGTTTTGTGGCTTTTTGTCTATGTCTATAGAGTGCTACCATTAGTTCTGGAAGTAAAAAAATCCCTTTTTATTCCATAGATTTGATAATTGATTATCATAATCATTGATTATTGATTATTAACAATAACCTAGAAACTATTAAATACAGTCCTTCCGTGACTCAGAGGTTGGTAAACGATGGTGTAGGCTTCTGCAGAAGCCATCAGTCAGCATTATTTCAACTGCATTTAAAAAAATAAAACATAAATATGTCTCCCTTCACTCTCAAAATACTTATTTGTATATACCTGAATATTTTACAATAAACTTAAATATTTAGAATCTATACATATTACCAACAAATTAGTTTAATAAATAATTTTATATGTTTTCCATTGATTTTTTGATCACGTCATTTACAATGCTTCATAGGATTGTAGTTCATTCCCTCTTTAAAGACATTAAGTACACATTGTCTTTTCATTTGTCTTTTTGTCAGATCTGCAAATAATTTTTATGCTTCAAATCAAAGTTTATAATGGTGGGTTTCATCTCAGAGCTGGTTGGTTTGGTTTGTGGCTTTTACCTTTTTTATGAAATACGGTACTTTATGAAATCACTATGGGGAAAAATGAATAGGAAAAACAATTATGAAACCAAGATGGCAGAAAAATTTGGTAGGCACTGTTGTGCTCTATTAGCTGATATGATCAAACACAGGAAGTCACCATGTCATTTAAGAGTGTTCTGGTACCCTAGGATCTGTTGAATGATGTCGACTCACCAACACTACTGGAGGCATGTTTTTCAACAGCATTGGAGAACTAGATTCAAACCTTGTGTTAAACTAGAAAGTAATTGTGGTCACGTAATCAGTGACTACCGTGATTCTGAAGTTGCATTTTTCTCTCTCACATTAAATAGTTTCTCCACTGATGGTTAGGTTTAGTTTTGGGGTTTGGGTTGGGGCATACAGTTCATAAAATATGCATTCCTCTTCACTGTATTACAGCCTGTACAGCTGAAAACAACTCGCTTTTGGCTACCCTCCATGGACATGTCACTAACAAAATTGAGCCCACACGTGCCCATACACCCAACAACACTTACCGCTTTGGCAACTGGGGGCAGTGTTTTGCATTTCAGTAAGAAAAGACAGATTTAGCTAAAGAAAAGTCAACCTACTGTTTCCGATTTCACTGTGACATGAGTCTGTTTGCTGAGAAGCTGTATATATTAGTGTACTCCTAAAAGTTGACAAAATTAACCTTCAGCAGATATACACATTTGAAATTTACAGTCTCTTACCTCAGGGAAAATGTACCAAAAATACTGATGACTCACCTGCACTACATAGATTTTTTGTCCAATAAAATGCTCTCCAGAATAAGGCTGTCCCTTTAATACCACCGGCAACTGACTAGCGAGTAGAAGATCTTTGTTTGTGGTTGTGACGAAGCTAGGAAGCTGGGTTTCAGTCACGTGATTATGATGACGCGCGAAGGCGGAGCGATTTCAGATGGAGGGCAGGAAGTAAACATGGAGAATACGTCTATGGAGGAAACCGTTGCGGAGAGTCCGTATTGTACGAATTTAGAACCAGTTTCAAGAAATAGATACAAGGAGTTAGTAAACGCATATGTTGGACGTGACGGGATTGTTGCTTGTGAGTGTCACGGAACTGGAATCTGCGAGATTAAGGTAATATTACAGTCTCTGTTGTAGTAAAGTCCCTAAATCTCGAGTCTGAGTCGTGTCTCAAGTCCTAAACTGAGCAAAAAGGCAGAAAATATATTTGTTAATCTATTGTTCACGTGTCCTTCTCTCTGTGATTTTAGTGTCCACACTCTCACCAAGATGAAGCCAATCTGCGCTTGTGTGCTGGGGAAAAGGGCTTCTGCCTCATCAGTGATGGGGATAATGTCATGCTGGACCAGACTCATGACTACTACTACCAAGTTCAGGGACAGCTTCACATTGTAGATGCTGAGTACTGTGATTTTGTTGTGTGGAACCACAATGACATTTTTGTTGAAAGGATTTTGCCCGATCTTGAACTTTGGGATGATGTTATCCCTAAAGTTGAGTGCTTTTTTAGAAACGGTATACTTCCAGAAATACTGGGACAGCAAGTTACAAACTCACATGTGTAATGTAATGAAAGGATCCAGGCACTCTTGAAAGTGGGCTGTGTGATATTGCTGTTATATCAATACGGTTGTAGAGACAAGATTACATTTTGACTATTGTTATGAGTGTGGTCTTTGTGAGTTCTGGCTGTTGTATAATTTAAATGAAAAGATTAAATGCCATTGAGAAGACAGAATTATACATGGTGGTTTATTTACAAGATTAGATTTTTCAACAATTGTTATAATAACAAGAACATTGTGTGCAATAACAGATTAGAATCCATTTCATTACATATAATACATATAGCCAGTACAATTGGACTAGTGGATAAAAGTATTACACTTGTTGAAAACATATTAACAGACTGATATGTGTTGGGGCTCAGGTACTACTACTCCCTGTCCTCTTACTTATCATCATCAGAGCCAAGAAGCAGGGATCAGGTATTGGACACTACATGTGTGAGGGCTCAGGTACTGGACTGACTGATTATTATCCCTATCCCTCCCTCCTCCTTACTCCGAATGGGACAATAGACTCCGAAAGATTAGACAAGACACAGCAAATAACCCCAATCTTGTCAATCAATGCTAGTGCCTCACCTTGTTTTGTTGCCATGTGCTCTATGGGCATAGCCCTGCTTTGCAGAATCTGATATTTTCTTCTGACTAAACCGATAACACTCTCAACATGAATACGCAAAATTCGCTATTTTTCTTGTGTCTGCCACCTCATACGCTGACAGCTGTTTTCTCCCCTTGGTAAATGCAGGTATCTGTAGTGAAGCACAGTAAAATCCCACACTATCACCAATATTGAACCCACGGTCTGCTAGGACAATATCTCCAGGTAACAGGATTTTTAGGAGGCCACTCTCTATTGTGATCTGTTTATCGCTGACTCTCCCTCCCCAGGCAAAAGATATGTAAGTGACATAGCCTTGGGGTGCAACACCAATCAGAAATTTTACAGTATGGTGATGCTTGTAGTTTGAACATGTCGCTCTGGCCACTCAATTTGAAATTCCAACCTTTCATGAAGTATGTCAATTACTTTATGCCAAACTCTAGAAGCAGTTGGCAGAGAGATCTTGAACCTGAAAGCTAAATCTTTCAGTGGGAGATTTAGTCTCAGCTTCATCAAAACTAAAATGAACTGTTCAAATTTAGACAGCACAGACATAGGACCACAGCTGATGTAGGGTTTGCACAGCTCAAAAATCTGAATTAAAACTAAGAAGTTGGGGAGCCCCGTGTAGAACATTGTCTTGTCTTCATTTTTTTCAAAGGACTCCTTGTTGAACTGTGTGTCCAGTGCTTTGGCTCGAAGATCTCCCAGCTTTGTTGTGTTTTGTCTCAGAACATCCTCCATCTTCTCAATGTCATCCATTGTTAGCTCAGTCTGGCATCCGGCAACTACATAGCCTGCAACATATCAGTGGGGAGCATAATTAGTTCATTCATGAATATGAATTATGTGAATTGTTGTGAAGTTATCTTTTTGACAACCTTTTTACAAACATGCAAGTTCTCTGGTCCAATTATACAGAGTGATTTTAGTTAATATGAATTATGTGAATTGTTGTGAAGTAATCTTTTTTACAAACAAAGTTTTCTGGTCAACATTTGTAACAATTAATAATTATTAATAACAATGAATAATAATGCTGGTTACACATCTTAGTACAATAATTTACCTTTATCATTTAATGTCCCATTCCCACTGATCCCCTCTGATTGTGGGTTGTTGTCAGCTGGCTGCTTCGGTTCTGAGCTTTCGGCTGTCTGCGTCAGATCCGGGCTCTCATCTGTCTGTTGGAGATCCAACATAGCATCTGCACATTCCGACCGTCTTTGTTGGTCTTCCTTGATCTTCATCCTTTGCTCTCGTTTAAGAGACGCCTCTGATTTGGGCTTAGTTTTTTGGTAACCTAGGTTGACCGTCCGAGCCCAATCTACCGACTCAACGTCACCCAAAGCGCTAGGGCAACCTAAAAAGCCCCAATGAAGTCCATATTAGACTACCGGTAACTTAATAAGCATTACTTAGTAAATGAGCATTTAATGACACCCTAATACTATATAAACACAGACACAAAAAACACGTTGGCTAGCTAACATACCTCCGACAAAGTTGTCGCTGCAGACACGGGCATTAACAGACTCTGCTCCTCCCAACCGCAGACGTACGTTAAAAATCCACTTTTTACGGCGTTGTTCTGTGAGCTTTTTACATTTCTCACCTTTATGAGTGACAATCTTCGGTACTCTATAAAAACCCTTTCCCTTTTCTCGATTAGAACGATTGGAGCAGCCGTAAACTACACAAAACATTGGCATTTTGCCAGACGGCAGATCCTCAGCTATTTCACTTCCTGCCCTCCATCTGAAATGCGCGCTCTCGCGATGCAGCAGCGTGACGTCACGTGAAACCAACCTGGCTAGCTAACATGTCCCACCCAAACTTCCTGTTTTAACATGCAATATCTCAACACAGCAAAGAAAACTACACTTGGCAAACAATTTTATGGGGGTCTTTAAAAAAGTAACACAGACGGTCTAAATAACGGCCCCTAAGAATTACAAAAAAGGAATGCTTGCTTGCTATCCAAGTGATGGCAAGGTCAGTCGAATGACAGCTTTGTTTGCCAAGTGATACTGATCATCTTTCGGTCTTGGTCCATTTGCAGAACAGCTTGGGCAGAATGTCAGTGCAAGTGGTTTGGCTTACTGACAAATTTCACAGTTTAGGTACAAAAGCTGTATATCTGGAGATCCTGCAAAATACTCAAGGACTATATTTCATGTGAGTCCATGGAAACAGGATTCCTGCCCACTCTAAGCATTTGTCTTTGTCTCCTGTATGGCGCTCGGGCTGCAAAGATGGACTGGCGCAAAAGAGCACCTTGGAAGTTTCCATGCACCCCACCCAGTTTAGAGACCGGGATCGCTGCCACTCCACATTAAGCTGTGTGGGATGAAATTTACTTTATACCCCAGGCCAAAATCATCCCTCTCTACTTCTCTCCTCTTCTGGCTTGTTAACTTTTATCTTATATCTAAAAAGAGCTTTCAAGGCACAGTACTCTTTGGAAGGGCAGGGCTCCTCCTTAAAGGTTAGCAGGCAAGATGTTTCAAGCAGACCCAGCCAAATTTAAGCTGCTTCAGTTGGTCCTGAAGCATACAGGGGATTAATGTAGCTGTTACGAATGCAGACAGCGAAGGCAGACGAGGAGAGCGGATCTAAGTGCAAGCTTTACTTTATTGAAACACAAAGGAAAACCCTCAATGGGGAAATAAACATAACACAGAAAACACAGGCAGGGAACACACACCGGGCTAACAAAATTCAACGAAAGACAAGGACTGAACCAAAAACCAGGATATAAATACACAAGGACAGGATGATTACAAATGATACACAGGGAGAACAATGAACAAAATGGCAGTGATGATGACAGGTGGATACTGGGAAGTGTAGTTCTTTTAAACAATAGACTAGTGAGACAGTGGAGCTAAACAAGGGACAAAAGTGAAAACTACCGAAAACAAAAGGGACAAAAATGGAAACCAAAGGGGCAACGGTAAAACAAGACAAGGTAACCCTAACATAGCCCCCCCTCTAAGGATCGGATCCCAGACGATCCTAAAAGAAAAAACACCAAAAGACAAAAAGGAACCCACAGAAAACAAAATGATGGCACCGGGGTCACAGAGGGCAGGCAGGAAATCCAATGGGGCACAGAGGGCAGTCAGGAAGTCCTAGTGGGCACAGAGGGCAGGCAGGAAGTCCTAGGGGGCACAGAGGGCAGGCAGGAAGTCCTGGGGGGCACAGAGGGCAGGCAGGAAGTCCTGGGGGGCACAGAGGGGCAGACAGGCAGTCCAGGGGGCAACGAGGGGCAGACAGGCAGTCCAGGGGGGCACAGAGGGCCGGCAGGATGTCCAATGGGGCACAGAGGGCAGGCAGGAAGTCCTGGGGGGCACAAAGGGTAAGGACAGGTTCAGGTGGTCTGGGAGCTGGCCACCGGGCAAGGATAGGTTCAGGAGCCCTGGGAGCTGACCACAGGACAAGGATAGGTCTGGGGGACCGGGGAGAAGGCCACTGGACAGGGGCAGGTTCAGGAGGCCTGGGAGGAGGCCACAGGACAGGGACTGGGTCAGGGGGCCCGGGAGGAGGCCACAGGTCAGGGGCCGGGTCAGGAGGCCTGGGAGGAGGCCACAGGATAGGGGCCGGGTCAGGAGGCCTGGGAGGAGGCCGCAGGTCAGGAACAGGGTCAGGGGCCCTGGGAGGAGACCACGGGACAGGGGCCGGGTCAGGAGGCCTGGGAGGAGGCCCCAGGACAGGGGCCGGGTCAGGAGGCCTGGGAGGAGGCCACAGGACAGGGGCCGGGTCAGGAGGCCTGGGAGGAGGCCACAGGTCAGGAACAGGGTCAGGGGCCCTGGGAGGAGGCCACAGGACAGGGGCCGGGTCAGGAGGCCTGGGAGGAGGCCACAGGACAGGGGCCGGGTCAGGAGGCCTGGGAGGCTCTGAGGACGGAACTGAGGAAGGCTCAGGAGGCGGAGGCGAGGAAGGCTCAGGAGGCGGAGCCGTAGGAGGCTCAGGAGGCTCGGGAGGCGGAGCCGTAGGAGGCTCGGGAGGCGGAGCCGTAGGAGACTCGGGAGGCGGAGCCGTAGGAGACTCGGGAGGCGGAGCCGTGGGACGTTCTGGAGGCTCAGGAGGTGGAGCCGTAGGAGGCTCTGGAGGCGGAGCCGTAGGAGGCTCGGGAGGTTCTGGAGGCGGAGCTGAGGGAGGCTCAGGAGGCAGAGCTGTAGGACGCTCTAGAGGCAGAGTCCTAGAAGGCTCGGGAGCCTCTGGGAGCAGAGCCGTAGGAGGCTCGGGAGGCATAGCTGTAGGAGGCTCTGGAGGTGGAGCCGTAGGAGGCTCGGGGAGAAGGGCCGTGGAAGACTCGAGAGGCTCTGGAGGCGGAGCCCTGGAAGGCTCGAGAGGCTTGAGAGGTGGAGCCCTGGAAGGCTCGAGAGGCTTGAGGGGCGGAGCCCTGGAAGGCTCGAGTGACTTGAGGTGCGGTGCCCTGGGAGGCTCGAGAGACTTGAGAGGCGGAGCCCTGGGAGGCGGAGTTCTGAAAGGCTCGAGAAGCTTGAGAGGCAGAGCCGTGGGAGGCTCGAGAAGCTCGAGAGGCGGAGCCCTGGAAGGCTCGAGAGGCTTGAGAGGCGGAGCCCTGGAAGGCTCGAGAGGCAGAGCCCTGGAAGGCTCGAGAGGCAGAGCCCTGGAAGGCTCGAGAGGCTTGAGAGGCGGAGCCCTGGAAAGCTTGAAAGGCAGGGCTCTGGAAAGCTCGGGAGGCGGAGCTCTGGAAAGCTCAGGAGGCGGAGCTCTGGAAAGCTCGGGAGGCGGAGCTCTGGAAAGCTCGGAAGGCTCAGGAGGAGCTGACTTTTGGACGGGCACGACCACTGGTGCTGGCTTTTGGACGGTCATGGCTACTGGCGCTGGCTCTTGGACGGTCATGGCTACTGGCGCTGGGATGGACAAGACCACAGGCACTGACTCAGGGACGGTCGAGGCTACAGGCGCTGGCTCGCTGACGTCGGAGGCTACAGGCGCTGGCTCGCTGACGTCGGAGGCTACAGGCGCTGGCTCGCTGACGTCGGAGGCTACAGGCGCTGGCTCGCTGACGTCGGAGGCTACAGGCGCTGGCTCGCTGACGTCGGAGGCTACAGGTGCTGGCTCGCTGACGTCGGAGGCTACAGGCTGGCTCGCTGACGTCGGAGGCTACAGGTGCTGGCTCGCTGGCCGTGGCAGGCGTGGGCTCTGGCTCGCTGGCCGTGGCAGGCGTGGGCTCTGGCTCGCTGGCCGTGGCAGGCGGAGACTGGGGAGCAGAAGCCTTTCCTCTTCTCCTCCTCCGCCGGGCGGACGAAGCTGGCAATGCTGGCTCGTTGACCGTGGCAGGCACGGAAAGCCCAGAGGCGCAAACCAGGATCGAGAGAGGTGGTTCCCCGGCAGCGAGTTCTCCCAAGACTAAACTCACATATTCCCTCCATGTGAGGTCTCCGGAGTTCGGCAATTCCCTCAGCTGGTATGTTGGTAGCCCGAGCTGATAGATGGTCGTTAGGGATGCGTCGTCGAAGCCGGTGTGGGGGGCAACAGCAGAAAAGAAGTGGGAGAACTCGCGGATGGTCAACTCCGCCTGGGTCAGTTCCATCAGGTAAGCTTCTAGATCCATTTGTGGTCTTTCGTTCTGTTACGAATGCAGACAGCGAAGGCAGACGAGGAAAGCGGATCTAAGTGCAAGCTTTAATTTATTGAAACACAAAAATACAAAGGAAAACCCTCAATGGGGAAATAAACATAACACAGAAAACACAGAAAACACAGAAAACACAGAAAACACAGAAAACACAGAAAACACAGAAAACACAGAAAACACAGGCAGGGAACACACACCGGGCTAACAACATTCAACGAAAGACAAGGACTGAACCAAAAACCAGGATATAAATACACAAGGACAGGATGATTACAAATGATACACAGGTGAGAACAATGAACAAAATGGCTGTGATGATGACAGGTGGATACTGGGAAGTGTAGTTCTTTTAAACAATAGACTAGTGAGACAGTGGAGCTAAACAAGGGACAAAAGTGAAAACTACGGAAAACAAAAGGGACAAAAATGGAAACCAAAGGGGCAACGGTAAAACAAGACAAGGTAACCCTAACAGTAGCCAAAGCTTAATCACATTCCTAATTATTTACCACAAAATAAGCAGCTGGGCCCTTTGATTATGAGTTTGTTGAATTTGTCTAATATGAATATAAACAGTGCACATGGCTTGCTCCTTGAAAATGATCTTGTAATCTTTGCCTTTTTTTAAGGAATTTAAAGGTACACATACACATTTTTGAAGCTTTGCTGGCGGATGTGTAGGTCATCTTGCACTTTGACCTGTGATGTGCACAGAATGGGGCAGCAGGGGCGCAAGCCTTTCATTCACAAATCCAAAGGTGCCCTTCTAGTCATACAGAAAAAGTATAACATTTTATAATGAATTCAAATGGTTAATAAAACAAAATTTAAATCTCGTAATATCTTATAATAAGAGCAATAATGTGTTATGAGGTTTCTATGTGAATCACGAGTGTATTAAAGAAAATTATGCGTAGGTACCTTTAACAGCGTGCGCTATAGCAGATCGGGCGGATTCTAATTGCAAGTGATCCTACCTATGTCCTACTCACTCCAAGGTGCAGAGCCCTTGAAGCGGGTACTCTAAAAGGAACACAGAATTACTGTATGAATGTTCCCATCCTCTTCTGGAAGGGCCCGTTCATTTTTTCACTTTCATTTGGATCAAGCTTTCGAGAGGCGTCCCCTCCAAAATCCCCTTTGAATGAGCAAAAATAAATATTTTCTGTCTGCAATGCAGGCAACATGAATAATAAATAATATGTAACTAAATTTCAACATGTTTACGTACTGTGGAGGTGGGGGAGTTGTCGAGCGCCGATTTATGAATGGAGAGGAGAGGAGTCCCACCTGTGGGTGCTATCTCTAACAGCTGTTTGTGTTTTTCAGTGAGAGCTGAGAGGGATAAAAGTGTCAGTCCAGACCGAGAGGAGAGAGAGAGAATGACACACAAAGTTGGCTGTGTGTGTGTGTGTGTGTGTGTGTGTGTGTGTGTGTGTGTGTGTGTGTGTGTGTGTGTGTGTGTGTGTGTGTGTGCCTTTGCTGAAAAGCCATTGTGTGCATTGCAGTAAAATAGTGTATGAAATAAAAACGTATGTGAATTGTTTAGCCGACTCCCGCTTCCTCCTTGTCAAGAGATCTAAGAACCTGGTCACACTGGTGATGAAACCCGGGAAGGAGGAAGGATATGCTGCTATGGAGTCCTCGCCGCTGTAAGTAGTCTTCAGAACCTTTGCCTGCATCCACCAGGCCCAACACCAGGCTCTTATAGAGCTGCAGAAGGAGCAGCAACAACACTTCGAGATGCTCCTTCAGGCCCAACAGGAGGACCGGCTGGTCTTGCAGAGCTTGTTCCCACAGGGGGGGGGGTGTCCGCCAAGACCCCAGCAGCTGCAAACCCACATGTGAGATTTGCTAAAATGGAGGTTCAGGACGATCCCGAGACCTACCTGGAGCTGTTTGAGCACACAGCCAAAGCCCTAAGATGGCCGTGGGTGTAATGGGCTGTTCACCTCCTGCTGCTCCTGACCAGGGAAGCCCAGCTCATGGCACAACAACTGCCAGTTACCAGCCTCCTGGATTACCCCCATTTGAAGATAGCCATCCTGCAATGGGTCAGCCGATAGCTCCGTGACACCTGCCGGCAGTTCAGGGGAAACTACGCCCCTGGTGCATGTGCTGAAAAGCCATTAGTGTGTGAATTGCAGTCGCATCGTTTTCAGTGATAGAAATGTAATACATCTTTTATAGAATACTGCCATTACCTGAAGCAACAGTCTGATTCAAGCAAACCCAGTTTGATTTTTGTTTAAACTAATAGACTAATCACTTTCAGAAAAATACCATGGTATTACCATTTTGGATATGTAGGCTACCCATTTAAAACCACGATGAAGTCAGAGTGGAAGCAGTAAAGATAAAATTATAAAGTGATGGAGCAGAGATTAGAAAATAATAATAATCATTTCGCCCCTGTCCCTGCTGAGGCCTGTGCATGCCACTGACTTGGACTGCAAAAGCCAAAGTTTCTAATTTTAGGTTTTTTTCAATGCCATTATAGAAAAATGCTATTTGCTTCACTCATGATTACTTTATACAGTGAGTAAATGTGTCCAAAAACAGAGGGTTTTCAATGATAAAGTTATTCGGCTATTCATGTGACGTGAACAAGGCAGCCCACGCCATGTAAAATAAATCAGCTTTTATTATGGCAGTGGTGTGACTGGATTCTTCATGTAAGATTTAAAAACAATTTCCAAAAATACTATTAATTTCTTTAGTGCTGAGGCTTTTTTTAATGTGGGAAAAAAAATACTGTGTGCACCTTTTAATACAATCTGGTTGACCTGTATAAATTCAATGGTTCCTCAATATTATGGTCATTTTAAAGCTAAAACTATTACAACTGTTGTGTGAGCAGCTCAAACAACTCAAGTCTGTTGTGACATTAAAGAAGTGCTTTTGGATTTCAATGCTTTCTTTTTGTTGAGATGAAACTAGTCTAAGAATATACACTGTAAATGGGAAATGGTTCAAACAAGCTAACCACGTCAGCCAAAGAGGTGTGCACAATCCATAGCACTTATATAAAACTAGTAAAAGTATTTGGTAACTTGAAGGACTGTAATGGAAAATCATATCTTTTAAACTTTGGAAGATGATGAGAACTTCAGCCAATTCCTAAAAAAACACCTGTTGAGTTTTAAACAACTGAATAGCAAGATGTCAAGTCCAATCAGATGAGATATTTGCAACTGTTCAGACTTTCAACATGTGGTTTGTTTAGTCAGGTTCAAGATTGTTTGTTGGACACAATCTTTTTACACTTTATCTTAGTCCACACAAAATACAATCAGATCTGAAGTGCTGCACTCAAACAATGTTCACTAAAATAAGCCCTTTGGAGTTGTAGTCTTTACAGTAACTGGATAGTACTGCCACCTCTTGGGGACTATTGTCCTACACAACATCAATGAGACCTTCTGTTGACAAAAAACAGGACTCAGACATATTTTGATACATGAATCGAGATGGCCAACTGACAAAAACTTAAAACATCTCTACTTTCTGATATTTACATTGTTTCTTATCTGGTCAACTTAATTAAACTAATTTAATTTAAAGCCTAGAGGATGACTTGGCTTAAGTCTTTCCTTGAAATTTGATTGTATTCTGGCAGTATGATGTTTCAAGTTTTACAAGAACAAGGAGCATTTCATATCCAGATAAACATTCCAAACTGAGTCATATGGAAGCAATGACCAAGTGATACAAACAAAACTATAGACTACAATCTGGTAGTTACAGACTTAAACTAATAGAAAGCTGCAAGTACTGTAAGCTGTAAACAAATGGCAAGCAAGCATTTAATTTGACATTTATGCAGTCCAGATTACTTCCAACAGAAAACAATGTGCCTATAAGTTTTTGTTGGACAATGTAATACACCTCTGTTTAGCTTCACACAAGTTGCAACTTTCTTGCAGTAGGTCTACTGATTTCAAACAAAGCACAACCATACATCGACTTAACCGAGAAATACTCTTTATTATATTTGACTTTTCTGTACAGACAAAGGACTGTTGCTATTGGATATACTTTGATTTATCTAGTGAAAAGCATTTTGGAATTAATGAACTTTACCAGTGCTTAACAGACACCAATTACCATTCTAAATACATCAATGTGAAAAGGTTACTGTAGTCAGTTCTTCGGTAATTGTGACTTCTTTCCAGCACGGTAATCAACATAGCCAGTCAAGCATAAGTAACTAAGCTAAGAAAACAAAAGAGGAGCATAGACATTTGTAATCCTGCTATAACCAAGAGCATATTGGCCATGAATGATTCTACAGTATGAAGTAAAGCTATTAATTACATTTAAATAAACATGCAGTATGACTGCAAAGATGCATTTGTCTGTTTTTAAACTGCTTTGCCTAATATTGTGGCAGAAAATTGCTTCTTGTGCAACAGACTTCACTGAATATAACTGTCATGCAAAAGCCAAATGTAATACATGTACATGACCAAGTCAAGACAGAGCAATGTTGAATGAGTCCTAATGGCTGTTTTCATGCCACAAGAAGTCTCTTTTTGAAATAATGGAAAGCCAAGTAAGTGGCGCCCCCTAGCAATCCAATCAACAAAGTGGCACCGACAAAGGTTGGAGCTTTTTTCTTTGCCACCCTGAATGCAGTGGGTAGCACAGCAGATATGAGGATGTTATTGACATGTCCGAGCACTCTGCGGAAGGTGGGCCTGTTCAGGACACGCTCGTAATATGTCTCCAGGTTGACCCGGATTCCATTTCCCCAGTACCGACGAGACAGGCCGAGGAACTTGAGCCGGTGAATGGTGACAGCGAGGGAGACATCGGCAATGCTGAAGAACTCTCCACAGAGCCAAGCCTGCTGACTGCCCTCTTCTAGAGAGTGAGAGAAAGAGTGTTATGATAAGTGTTATTGCCATTTTTGTTAAAGCAGTTTTGAATAATGCAATTTGGCCAAGTGACAAAACAAGTGTTTTGAATTGGATTTATGGATATGAAGTTCTCTGAGTTTATTTAACTTCAAATAATGGAGATGTTTTGTCAACTTAGCTCTCCCTGGAGGTACAGATTAAATGAGCACAGTAAATGGGGCCAGGGAAGCAAAATAGTTTTTCAATGGGAGTATAGTTTGTAGGCATGTGGCCACTCATTTGTAAAAAATAAGATGGATTTTATCATTATTTGTTTATTGTGGATCACTAACTCTGATGGAACTGTTGGTTGAATTAAGCTCCCATTCGGTATGTAGACCCTAGTGAAAATGTAATATACCAAATTGTATTTAAAATGCATTTATTTCATGATAAGTATTCTACAAATACATTAACATATCTATGTACTAATTGAAAATACCATGCAATTGCACTTATTTTATGTTTTCTTCAAATGAACACAAAACAACATTGATCACTACAAATGAAGTGGTAAAATAGTATAGCTTTTACAAATGCAATTAACGTAAGTATACATTAAGTTTAACTATAGCGTGCTTTAAGAAAGAACACTGATTTGGTGTTTGTTTCTAACTATAACTTGTTTTATGATACTACAACTTGTTTGAACAGTGTTAAAAGCAATTATCATAAAAACACTCTTTACGCACAAAAAAATTACTAGTAATATGACAAAAATGTTCCTTAATATATATATATATATATATATATATATATATATATATATATACTGTATACTTTATATTTTAAATTATGGAATGTCTGTTCTGAGAACTTTTAAGATAATTTGCATTTCAACATACTGTTATATTAACAGTGGTTTAAGACCCACTACCAACTTTCTTCTCAATAATACCCAGTGTATAATACAATGAATTCAATTGCCAGAACTATGTACAGAATATTATTACCTGCTAAAATTCAGTTGTGGTGTGGGCCAGCCACATATTATCAGTATAACATTAATTTATGTCCAGCAATCTTACAGTGTAATGGAGTTGCAATTGTAATGTCACAAAAATACATTTTTAGTTCACATTGAGTCATTTCTGTGTATTTCAAAAATTAAACACAAGGGTATATATTTAAAGTGTACTAAAGTATACGCCATTTTAGCACAACCAATATATACTTAACACATCTTTAGTTGCACCACAGCACTGCTTTTGGCTAAATAATGTGCTTTAAGTACAAAATTAGTTGTTCCAATTTATCAGACTTAAAGTATACAAATTTATAGTCTGCCAGCATTACACTTAAGTATACTGAAGCACCCAAGAATGAATTGTGCTTAAATATATTATTCTTTCACTAGGGAAGCAGGTAAGAAGGTAAGAAAAACATGCCAGCTTTTCAAAAATTGAAAAGCAAAATTTCAGTGTCTCTTATATAAGTAACAACTGTGAATACTATCAGAAACTTCTCAAACCTGGTGTTTCCTCAACCCTCCTCTGCAGCTCTGTCTCCACTTGATCCAGAACATTCTCTAGTTCATCCAGAAGTTTCTTCAAATACTTCATGTTATCATGGTCAAACAACTTACTCTAAAGAGAGACAAAAAGTATGTTTCATTCATAAGATTCTTTAGATGAAATTCATCAATCGGTTTCTTGGCATGGTAAACGAGATTGTGATCTAGATTAAATGTGCATGCTATAAGACATGGGTCCCCAAACTACAGCCCTCCTAAATGTTTTGTCCGGCCCTCTGTTTTGGTGACATTTCATGCCTGTAAGACTGACTATAGCGTGAGCCAGTAGCATTCAAGTGCAGGCTGTTAAGGAGCATATCATTGGTTTCACCCACTGAAGGAATATGCCCCTTCATTGAAGTTCGAAAGATTTTACGTTTTTTTCTCATTAGCCTACAAAAGAAAAGCATAAAATGTATGTTTTGTTGAAATGACTGGACCCCCCCCTTCATGTCTTGACATGCACACGTCAGTGAACAGAGATAGCATGTATGCAATGACAAAGTCATCCTTAAAGCAAGTTGCTAAGAAATGTACACATACAATAAAGTTACCAATTTTAAAATCATGTTCCGTGAATGGATTACTCTGCTGCTCAAACTGGTGCCCAGAAAGGGAAAACAAACAAATGAACAATATACAGTAAAGTAAACTCATTGCATGAATGTTTACTTACCTTCAAGCGTCTCTGTTTTGCAATGTAAGCGTCTTTAAGTTCAGGATTCTCTGCTGCTAGCTTCTTAAGCTCAGACTCTGTGTTTCCAATCTGTGCTATAACAGGTAAAAGTCATATCAAACAGCTGAATCTGCCAAGCACTAACAAACTGCATTAGGACTGTTTAAAATATAGCAAGTTTAGTGACAACAGTGCACTCTTGGTCTAAGACATACACACAAAAGTATTCTGATTTCTCGGTCACTGTGTCTTACTACGTATATGTGTGGTGGCGTAAGCTGGGATGTGGGAGTCTATGGTGATCTCTGGATGGAGGATGCACCCATGGGTGTAGGCATCCATCTGCAGGGAGTCCAGCAGCTCCCGGTAATGCTGCACTCTATGATAATAAATGCTCCCCTCCTCTGGGATCAGCTTGGGAGTGTGCTCTGTTTAAGAAAAGGCACACATCGCAGAAAGACATTTCAAAAGTTTGACAGGAAAAACATGCAATTTACGTGACTTAAATTCAAAAGTTTGACAGGAAAAACATGCAATTTACGTGACTTAAATTCAAAAGTTTGACAGGAAAAACATGCAATTTACCTGACTTAAATTCAAAAGTTTGACAGGAAAAACATGCAATTTACCTGACTTAAATTGTGCAATGGAACTGATTTTATATAAGAGATCAGTAGCACTCCAGGGCAAATATTGTGAATGAACTCACCTTCCATTGCATTTCATGTTATCCAAATTTCTGCACAGGCATGCTGAACTTAAAGCATATTTCAAACAGAAAGACAGCTAAATGAAAAGAAGATGACATTCATCTCAAATTAAATACATTATAAAAAAAAATAAGGAACAGGTCACACAAAACATAATTAAACATAAACATGCAAACAATTACAGTTTTTAACGCATGGGAATATCAGCCAACATATTGTCATTCCAGACATTATGACAATGAGTCATTTTAAATGCATTCATTAACTGTGTTTAGGTGCAGGATTTTATTTGTATATTCATGCATTTATTAAATGATCATTATATCCCCTTCATTACTCTGCATCTATGGTGCTCCACACTTTCATTCATGCAATCTGGAATGGAAATATTGTGGATAGATAGAGTAGTAACTCTTAACCCTAAGTTTTTACCATCACAGAAGTTGTGCTCCAAATAGTCCATGATCTGTGTGAGGTCACAGATTACATTGTCATTGTGAACAAGCACAGGAACCTCTCCAGAGGGGTTTAGACGCATGAACCAGGGCTCATTATGTTCACTCAGAGGCAGACTCACATCATATTCTTCACACTGAAGGCCTTTCTCTGCTATTGCCAGTCTCACCTATGACAGAAATGTTCCATTGTTTGCCTGTTTCTGCATGTTGCATGTTTTTTAAATTGTTTTCCATTATTTTGAAGAAAGATTGCACAGTGGCCTGTGTTCTTATATTCAGCAAAACAACAACACTAGGCTATGCTCTAATATTTAGTTTTTACAATTTACACTATTGTTGGTGTTCTGCCCACTGTTTTATCTATAGTAAAGTATTAAAGGAAATGTTCATCCAAAAATGAAAATTCTCTCATCATTTACTTACTGTTATGTATACTTTGCCTTGTCTCACGTTTGCCCTTTGTTTGTCATTTTTGTCACTTTCGTAGTTCCGTAGATTTCATTTTGTCCCTTTTGTAGTTCCATAGTTTTCTTGTTAGCCTCGTGTTCTCTGTTCATTGTTTTCACCTGCCCTTGTTAATTTCCCATTGGTTTCTGTTTATTGCCCTGTTATCTTGTTGGAGTTCTGTTTGTTCATTGGCCCCTTTTTCCTATGTTCATGTATTTATACCCTGGTTTTTGGTTCAGTCCTTGTCAATCGTTGTATGTAGATGAATGTTGATGAATGTTGTCAAGCCTGGTCTGTGTTCCCTGCCCGAGTTCTCAGTTTATGTTTCATCGTGTTTTGTTTCTTGTTTTCCCATTGTGGCTGTTTCCTTTGTGTTTATTTGTTTGTTTATTTAATAAAAGTTAAAGCTGCATTTAGATCCGTCTGCTTCCAAGCCTCCCATTCGTTACACTTACCCTCATGTCATCCCAGACGTGTATGACTTTAAGTCTTCAGTCTTCACATACAAAGTATTTTAGAAGAATATCTCAGCGTTGTAGGTCCATACAATGCAAGTTACCGAAGCACCGAAGCCCAAAAAGCACATAAAGGCAGCATAAAAATAATTCACACAACTCCAGTGATTAAATCCATGTCTTCAGAAGTTATATGATAGGTGTGGATGAGAAACAGAAATATTTAAGAACTTGTTTACTATCATTCTCCACATTCACATTCTTCTTTCTGTGTTTTTGGTGATTCACATTCTTCATGCATATCACCACCTGGATGGCAAGGATAAGAATTTATAGTAAAACATTTCTTCTCACCCAAACTTATCATATCGCTTCTGAAGACATGGATTACACCACTGGAGTCATTTCGATTACATTTATGATGCACTTATGTGCGTTTTAGAGCTTCGAAGTTTTGGACCATGTTGACTTATATTATGAGGACCTAGAGAGTTTAAATATTATTCTAAAAATCTTTGTGTTCTGTACAAGAAATAAAATCGTATACAACTGGGATGGCATTAAGGTGAGTAAATGATGATATCATTTTAATTTTTGGGCAAACTATTCCATTAACCACAGTAATAGAAAATAGCACAAACGCTTTAAATGTCATGCATCATTATAAATGTATTATTATGAATAATACATACAGGCAGTCAGTCAGAAACAGCAGTTGTTATACTAAACCAACAATGTGAATACTAACAGCCTTTATTTAGGTCCAGATAAAAAACAAAAGTATTTTTATTATGTGAATATCACTGTCAAAACAACAGCGTGCATCCACCAAGATTCTTTTGAGCTGTCCACGCCGGTGGTGCTGAAATATGACATCGCTTACCTTCTGAGAGCTGAATGACTGCGTCCAGTGGTACAATATCAGTTTGGATTCTTTTTTATTTGTGCTCTCGACAACCTCGCCACTGTATTCTGACTCTGCATCCTTCTTAATAAGGATTTTCTTCTCATCCTGTGATTCACCGATGTTGTCCAACGCCATTTTATCAGTTAGTGGATGTGTCTCATATCCTTGCAGACTACGAAAGCATTAGGGGCGTCAAAGGCGCGTGCAGCATTTTAGGCATCACAGTCGCATTCCGAGTCAACAGCATTTTGTGGATCATTTGCGCGTTCTCGCGCACTTTGTTGCACCCATGAAGCTCTTAAATACTAATGACACAACGCCGCCTAGATAGGCAGCTCACCAGGTTTTGAAACACAACCAATTTGTGAGAAAGAGCGCAGCCTCCAGAGGTGGTACCCGACTTCTTAAAGGAATATTCCGGGTTCACAACTAATTAAGTTCAATCGACAGCATTTGTGGCATAATGGTGATTACCACAAAACATAATTTCGACTTGTCTTTCCTTTCTCTTTAAAAAAAAAAAAAAAGAAGAAGAAGTAAAATTCGAGGTTACACTAATGGCATTTTTAATGAAGATTTTAAAAGTAGAAATGTGACACAATTTAAAAAAAGCACATTAATTAATTTGTTAAAACAGTTGTTTAATTTATAACATCGGATATAACTTTACACAGAAAAGGTAAGAGATTTTATCACACTAATGTTAACATGCATAGTAGGCTTGATCATAAACACCAATGAGACAGCCTACAGGGTGTAGGTGAGGCTCCTGGCAGAGTGGTGCCAGAGTAACAACCTTGCTCTCAAAATCAGCAAAACAAAGGAGATGGTTAATGACTTATGGAAACAGGGAACAGTGCATGAACCCATCTACATAAGAGATGATGCTGTTGAGAGGGTGAACAGTTTTAAATGTCTTGGGGTCACACTCACTTCTACCCTCAAGTGGACTGAGCATGTAAAGACTGTCATCAAAACAGGTCACCAACTTCTTCACTTCCTCAGATATCTGAGGAAATCTTGGATGTCCACAGCAGTCATGACCAGTTTCTATGTTTGCTGTTGAGTCCATTTTCACCGGAGGCATTACATCCTGGGACAGCAGCTGCTCATCAAAGGACAAGACTACTCTGCAAAGGGTGGTGAAAACAGCTCAAAAAGAAAAGTCTTTCCGAAATCCAGGAAATCCACTCTAAACGCTATCTCAGTAAAGCTGAAAGCATCATGAAGGACTCTAGTCACCCTGCACGACCATTTTTCTCCTTTTTCCCCTCTGAAAAGATTGTGTGCATCAGCACACACATATCAAGATAAAGGAACAGTTTCTACCCCACTGTGATAAGACTGTTCAATCATTCATATAATACATAACTTTACAGACCCCTTCACATACACACTTAATATAATAGCACTCATTTCAGAACACTTACCATCAATATATATATATACAGTACTGTGTAAAAGTCTTCACAAAAGCATTTGTCTTCAGATGGCTACGTATATCTTCAGCTTTAGTGTCTCAATAGGAAATATAAATGTTAGACTCCCAAACATTACTTTTGCAAATAGAAAAGATTAGAATACAAGAACAGGGAGCCCTCCAACAGATGTCGTGTCACCCACAAGCCCCCCACTGAACATTGTGTCAGTCTGGGATTACATGAAGAGACAGAAGTAATTGAGACATCCTAAATAGATAGAAGAACTGGGGTGAATTCTCCAATAAGCTTTGAACATCCTATCAGCCAACAACTAAGAAAAACTGTGTCCAGATGTACCTAGGAGAATTGGTGCTGTTTTGAAGGCAAAGGTGGTCACACCGAATATTGATTTAGCTTTTTTATGTTTACTGGACTTTTGTATGGCATTAAGAGATAAATTAAAACTATTTATGCAGCATTTTTCACAAGTGCATAAAACTTTTGCACAGTACTCAGTACATATTTACATTACACATTAATATGCGAGTGGATATATACATACTCATTTTACATATACATTACACTACATATTCTCCAGGGGCAGGGTTGACTTGCCCTGCTCTATACAAGTTTGCACTACACATTCTCTATGCACTTTGCTTTATTGTGTAAGCTTATGTACATTTGCTTTCTGTCTTTCCCGGTTTGGCTTGCTTTCTTTGCACATACATGTTGTCTCAGTTTTGTGAGAAGCACCTAAGTATCAATTTCATTGTCCTTAGTACTCTGTACTCTGTGCACATGACAATAAAAAAAGTTTTGACTTTGACTTTAATGTTTGTCTTTTGGCTTTTTTTTTAGAAAGTAGGTATTTTAATGTTTACAGATTGGCCCCATCCACTTCCATAGTAAGTGCCTCACTGTAAGCCAGATTTTTATATAGATAAGTAGAAATTAATTTTAGTGGTAATCAACGTAATTCCACAAATGCCTTCGACTGATCTTAACTCGAATTGTATATTCCTTTAGCCACACAACCACACTGACAGTCATTGTTAAATACTTTGATAAAAAGTTGTTTTTAATAAGATGCAAATCATGCTTAATTATAAATAAAAAGTTAATGAATTAATAAATATCAGTTGTATGTGGGATAAATATGTGTACGCCTGCAAAGTAATAAGGGTATTGGATATAAATAGCCTATTCAAAACCGAAATGTTCATCATAAAATGCTAGAAGGCATAACTCTGAAGCGCACTTTTTGACTTATCCAACAGATGTCCCTCTAGTATATCCTTCTCTATCAAATTACATCAAATTACTATTTTAACTGGTTATAAATTTATAATCGGTCACTATTGGATGAGATCTGTCTATGTTTATAAATCTACAGCTTTTTTCTCATTTAAGATATTATAGAAAAAGACTAATCATAGAAATAATCTATTTCACACAAGAGAGGCTTGGAGACATATGAGTATACTGTATTGGTAAAAAATGGCATAGGCCGTTATTATAATTTGACGTAGGCCCCTAAATTGTAGGTTTTATTTAGTAAACCATGCAGTTTTATGACAACTGTATTTCTCCTATCCATGTCATGGAGAAACTGTGAGATTTGACTGAACTATAAAGTAAGAAGCACCCATACACAGATAAAAATAACCACAGTGTTAAAAAATAATAAAAAAAATAGATAAAATATAAAAGAGATAAAAACAAATGGCTAATAAAGCTCACCACATAAGTATAGGCCTACTTCCAAACATAATGCCTTTATCAAAGATAATGCAGCCTTTTCGACAGCCTTCCAGAGAAAATCACCTGTCCGTAACACAGGAGGCGCTTTCTGAATCAGGTTGCGCTGCCATTTGAACTTTGGCATATTTTCTACCAGCAGTAGCTATTTCAAAAGGCTCACGCGCAACCTGCTTCTTCTCAATTAGCGCAGAGGGGTGAAGTAGGCGGGGCCAGAGTAATGACGCGCGAGGATTGGCGGTGTCTGTCATCGCTGTCTGCTGTCTCGTTGTGTCTGCTCTGCGCAGCGCCTGCGAGCGGAGGGAGTGGGTGAAGCGCAGCGGCGGTAATGATGCACTGAGCTGAGCCTGCCTCCTCATTCATACTCTCAAAACATCTCCATTGTGATTCTTTCTCCCACAGTCGACCTATTGTCATCGTTGCTTCTGAAGTCTGCTGGAAAAAGAAGATTTAATGAAAGAGAAAGAAAAGAAGAAGAAGCGCGCGGCAACGTTACGGCTGTTTTTATTCGCATCGCATTCTGAATGACGGGCGGACGGTTCGACTTCGACGATGGAGGCACTTACTGTGGCGGATGGGAGGACGGGAAAGCCCACGGACAAGGCATCTGCACGGGACCCAAGGGTCAAGGCGAGTACGCCGGCTCCTGGTCCCACGGCTTTGAGATAGTTGGGGTTTACACCTGGCCCAGCGGGAACACGTACCATGGCTACTGGTCGCAGGGTAAACGACACGGGCTGGGTGTTGAGACCAAGGGGAAATGGCTCTATCGTGGGGAGTGGAGTCACGGGTTTAAGGGTCGCTATGGAGTTCGGCAGAGCATCAATACCCCTGCAAGATACGATGGGACGTGGAGTAATGGACTACAGGATGGGTACGGGGTCGAGACCTATGGGGATGGTGGTAAGTGCAAATATTGGTGTGCTTATTTTCGAGACCAACTGTCAGGTTATTAGAAACAGTGAATAGTGTAAAATAAAAGTTTTTTTTTTTTTAATGCACATCATATATCAGGTTGCACGTGCTACTTAAAGGAATAGTTCACCCACAAATGAAAATCCTCTCATCACTTACTCTCCCTCATGCCATCCCAGATGTGTGACTTTCTTTCTTCTTTAGAACACAAATTAAGATTTTTATTAGAGTATCTCAGGTCTGTAGGTCCAAACAATGCAAGTGAATGGTGACCAAAACTTTGAAGCTCCAAAAGCACATAAAGGCAGCATTAAAGTAATCTATACAACTCCAGTGGTTTAATCCATGTCTTCTGATGCAATCTAATCGATTTTAAGTAAGAACAGGCTAAAATGTAACTATTTTTTCACTGTACATTTTGCAATTGCAGTCTCTAGGCATGATAATTTTTAAGCTCGATTACACTTGATTTTAATCAAGCTTCAAATCATGATTCACTAAGGAGATTCCTGATTTCACAATTTGTAGTGAAAAATGAGTTATATTTTGGTCTGTTCCTCACCCCCAAACCACTTAGATCGCTTCACAAGACATGGATTACTTTTATGCTGCCTTTATGTGCTTCTTGGAGCTTCAACATTTTGGTCACCATTCACATGCATTATGAGGACCTACAGAGATTAAATATTTCTTTAAACATTTTTTAATTTGAGTTCTGTTGAAGAAAGAGAGTCATACACATCTGTGATGGCCTGAGGGTGAATTTTTGGATGAACTATTGTTTTAATGGAAGCAAGATTGTCTAATTAACTTGAACTGCAATATCATTTGTGCATGGCATTCTATTGCAAAGTGATAGCCAACATTTACTTAAAATATTGTATACATTAGTTACCTAAAGATCCTCGCTGATTGAGAGATGTGTGTTGTTTGTCTCTGAGGCTGGTTGGAGAGTGAGCTCAGATCAAGTGTGTAGTGGAAATGTATTTGCGATGTTTGACATAGTCTTTGTACATAGTATTTGACATAAACAATTTCCAACTTTTGACAATTGAAATACAATTTTCATAATGTATGCTGTTCCAACCAGTTATATATGTCTTTAACCTTTTTGGGGGGTATAAAAGCAATAATACTAATAGCATAAAAGAAAACATGAACAGATATTCATGCTTATTCAGTAATAACTTATTCAACCATTTCTTTGATTTTAATAAAACTATTTCAGTTAGATGTTATCACATGAAGTATATTTTAAGGTTAGCTGACAAAACCTTTTTTTACCCTGCAAAAATCTTTGCATCTCAAATATACAATCAAGTACAGTCTGTCTCTCAACATTTCTTGTGATTGAAGATGTTAGCATCTGCCTAAAGAATCTGACACCCATTAGAATTGATTAGGTGGACGAAAACTGATATCAACCTTACACGCTTCAAAACCAGAGTTAGCCATGACTAATTGGTCATCTGAAGGCATTATTTACATATTTGCACTGGCATTGGACAGTTCGTAGCCTAGTATATTATTAGCGCATTAAATAATATTGTGTATTTTATCATTGCAATTATAGCTCCATATGGTGTTATAATTATTCAGTAATTAATCATGAATTCACTGCAACAAATCCTGTTTTATTATTCATTATGTTAATGCAAGATTATCATTAAAGGCAAAGTTCACCCAAAAAGGAAAATTCTGTCATCATTTACTCACCCTCATATTGTTCCAAATCCATAAGACATTTGGTATGTTCCAAAACGTAGTGAGCTGCCTCTCTGTCTCCTGCCTACATTGGCAGCATCCTTACTGAAATTATGCCTCATCAGAGAGTGATTTGGGAATGCTGTACATAGGCGCATAAATGAGCATAAATATGCACAGTACACACACATTTTGGAGAAAATAGTCTGTTTTGTTTCATATTAAACAGTTATTTATTGATACTTTTCCATTGTGAAAGGATTTTAAATATATATATATATATATATATATATATATATATATATATATATATATATATATATATATATATAAAATACAAATTTATCTTGCTTCGATCCGCCATCTTGGATTTATTTTTCCAGCGAGCTCATCATGGTGCATTCTGGGATCACCTACCTGGGAAGGATACATCTTATGCTGCCTTAGAATCTGGCCAAAACAAGATATCTTAAGAGGCAGCATAATTAAGATACCTACAGTACCTTTTGGAACCGCCTTCGTGTAGGTAGCACGCTTAAGATATCCTGCCTCCGGAAGATGCTCACTAGGTTTTGGAAATGGTTGCAAAATGTTTAATATTTGGATGAATAATTTATTTTAGACCAACTTCAGAGTATGAAACACATTCACTGTGTGCTGTTCTTTGACTTAGCCTAATGTGTTGTGACATTGCACATGAGTTTAATATTTTCTTTTCTACTTCATAAGGCACTTATCAAGGCCAGTGGATGGGGGGCATGAGACACGGCTATGGTGTGCGCCAGAGTGTGCCTTATGGAATAGCCACAATTATTCGATCTCCGCTCCGCACCTCCCTGACCTCCCTAAGAAGTGTGCAGAGCAATGGCACCGTACTGCAGGAGACCATACTGGACACACCAGTTGGTAGCCGTGGCGGCTTTGTCTTGAATTTTCACAGTGACACCGAAGTTGTCACCGGCAAGAAGAAGGGCTTGTTCCGCCGCGGGTCCATTTTTGGCAGCCTCCGACAGCTACGTAAATCAGACTCCAAAACATCAATTTCAAGCAAGCGGAGTTCGGCGCGAAGCGACGCCACCATGAGCCGCATCAGCTCAAGCGACGCTAACTCCACCATCAGCTATGGAGATGGAGAGGCGCCTGATGAATGCATACTTATGGAGGACCATGTGGACGCCACCACCACTGAGTCCTACATGGGCGAGTGGAAGAATGACAAACGCAATGGGTTTGGGGTCAGCGAGCGATCCAACGGGTTGAAGTATGAAGGGGAATGGATGAACAACAAGAGGCATGGATACGGATGCACAATATTTCCAGATGGAACCAAAGAGGAGGGAAAGTATAAGAATAATGTATTGGTGCGTGGGATAAGGAAGCAGCTTATTCCGCTTAAAAACCACAAAACTAAAGAGAAAGTGGACAGGGCTGTGGAGGGGGCTCGAAGGGCAGCAGCTGTCGCCAGAACTAAAGTGGAAATAGCAGTTTCAAGGTAGGGCACCTCCTTTGCTGCACAATTCAATGGTTAAAAGTCCTAGTGTTTGGTGTCTATTAAAGGAATTGTTCACCCAAATATGAAAATTCTGTGATTTACTCACCCTCATGTCATTCCAAACCCATATGACTCTCCTTTTGTGGAACACAAAAAGAGAAATTTATAGCAGAATGTCCAAGCTGCTCTTTTACATAAGAATTAGAATTACCAATAATTACATACAAACAAGATTTATATTAAATAATCACTTAAATTTCTGTCTGTTCCTCACACAAAGCAATCAAATGACTTCAGAAGAAATATATTGAAATATAGCACACAAGTTGTATGCACTACTTTTATTGTGCTTAATGGTACTTTTTGGAGCCTGGTAACACATAGTCCATATTCACTTTCATTGTATGGAAGAGAGCAGCTTGGACAGTCTGCTAAACTTCTCCTTTTGTGTTCCACAGAAGAAAGAAAATCATATGGGTTTGAAACAACATAAGGGTGAGTGAATGATGACAGAATTTGAATTTTTGCGTGAACTAACCCTTTACTTTAGGTTTTGGCTGAACATTGTAACAGAAATGCGAACAACACAACTGTACAGCTATCAGGAATTTATAAAATATAATTTGCGATCACGATAGCTTTCATGCTCCAGTGATCAAGGCTTCTGTAACATTCACAAGATTGTTACTGCATGTACTGTTAAGCTGGGATGTCTGCATGGTTCAGACATATGGCTGCATTGGGGAAACTATTTACATATCATTCATTTACCATATGCCATATTAGTATTTTTAGACTTAGCTTCAGACACCAACAATGTTCACATATCAGTTTATTTTAACAGCTATTATTTGATTCGTCTTATCCAATGGTTTGTCAGGATGTCTGTTGTGTAGTTTGCAAGTTGTGCAAGCAACCTTTTAGAGGATTGGTGTCTATTATTTGTCCATAGCTCAGATGCACAAGGAACAGTCATGGGGTCATGTAGCTCAAGTAGACTATTATGATGTTTGTTCTCTTGCCAAGAACTGCACTGGACAGACAATTTAATGCCTGGGTAAACCATTTATTCAAGGTTCACAAATTCATAGCATTCTAAACAAGTTTTTGGGACACAAGTGCCCATTTTCCTTTGACAGACTGGTTGTGCCATTTTTTAATAACATAGTCAAACTTCCTAAATCTTCTTCGATCTTCAATAGACCTTATAGACTTCAAGCTCAGGTTGGAAAAACATTTTAACTATTTCGAAAGTTAAATGGAGCAATTCTTTCCCCCCTTTAAAAAAATAAATACAAAATCAAGGCACTTTCAATGGCAGTAAATGGGGCTAAATTCAGGGTTTAAATGCAGAAATGTGAAGCTTATAATTTTATAAATAGAATATTTATAATTTTATATAGAATTGTTTTGTTAAAACGTGTGTATTATTTCAGCTGTTAAGTTGTTTAAATCATTGTTTTTGTGTTACATTTGGAGTTTAAGGGTTTACAGCTTTATGTTGTCATGGCAACACATTTGTAAAATTACTTTACTTAGAAAAGGTTAGTAAGTGATTTTATCACACTAAAATTATATTAACATGCATTGTGTGGCAATACCTTTGAAACAGTGAGTATTTAATGTTTTCAGATTGCCCCCATTCACTTCCAATGTAAGTGCCTCACTCTAAGCCAGAATTTAGCTTTTTCAAAGAAAAGGAGGGACGGGTTGAATTACATTTTTCTGGTGTTAATATTATGCCACACGCTGTTGATTTTGCTTAACTTGTATTTTGAACCTACCTGTAAGATTCCTAATATAATATTTAGGCCACCGATGGTGCAAGGACCCTATCGCCTAGGCCTAAACATACTCGAAAACTCGTGAAACTTTGCACACGTATCAGAAGTGGTGAAAATGTACTGATATGGGTTTCAGAATTAGGTGTGGCAAAATGGCTCAATAGCACCACCTACAAACGTTCAACCTCCTAGAGGTTTCATCAGATCTACTTCATATTTGGTTATTCTAATCCAAAGGCCATGGCGATGCTAAATTGCAAAGAAGCTTTTGAGTTTTCACTGCACGCTGTGGCCGTGACGGTCTGACAAAGTTAGATGTTTCGCCATGAAACAGGAAGTTGTTATAACGTATACAGACAATGTCCAATCTGCCCCAAACTTTACATGTTTGATAATAGTACCGGCTTGAATACATCTACATGCCGATATTCAGTTATAGTGATAGTTCCACCTACTGGCAACAGGAAAACAGCAGCCCCAACGTGCACCAGGGTGTGAGGGCCCATTCATCGCTGCCTGCAGCTTTAATTTAATATTGTAACTTTGTTGGTTTAAAAATATTTCAAATACTTTTATACACAAGTGTTGCTGGTTTTACCTTCTACTATTGATCCAAAGCCAACACATAAATTAGATAATAGTTATTAAGCTTTTACTTTTAATCCAAAGTGGTTTACGTGACAGTAATTACAAGGCGAGTTCCCCAGTGAATAGAGCAGGAATATAATCACATATATCCTCTTTTTATGGGTCATCCGTACTTGGGACTGAACCTGCAACCTTTGTGTAATACTGTCAGCTATGCCAAGCTTTAACCCTACTCCAATAAACTAGTTCTATTGTAAGAGTAGCAGTTTTTAATAGATGAGTGTGATGTACATTGATTAAAAGCAGTGGAAATTTGTACTTTCAGCCCTGAGTAAATGATTTGAAGGTCACAGAAAGGGGAATGTATGTGTTTTCTGTATATCTGTGTATGTATATATTTGTGTTGTACCGTTGTATCATGTCCCTGATGTCCTGGCCTCATGCTAGTGATCAATCAGTCAATAAATGCATAACATGATGCAATATGTTCAAAGGGGTATATACTGTAGGCTAATTGAGGCTTGTTGGTTTAAGTGGCACTTGCAGGCTATTTCCAGTTTCACTCTATTTTAGTGTAGCTGTGTATTTCAAAACTGTGTAAGTTATTATACAAAAAGGAATGCAACATGCACTCAGAACATAGCAAAGCCTGTTTGTGTGCATGGGGCCAGAGCTGAGTATCTGGCATTTGTCCCTCTCAGGAGTGGCTCTTCTGTGGTTACACCTCTCACTCACTGAGCAGTGGGTCAGGGTTACAGGACTCATGCTACAGGGTCATTACCAGTGCTATGAAATTAAAGTAAAGCCATTTTACTATGTATTACTTGCATTACAGCTGAGCAAGAGCTTGTTTGCAGGCTACACTCTTGGCTGGGTAGCATGGCTTTAATGATTGATAGAGTAAATTGATACAGTAATACACTTATGAGTTCAAGTCCACACTACCCCCCATTCAGGGACACTGCTCTTGCTGTGGTCAACAGAAGGGGTTAGTGTGAAAGGTTAAGCTGTGTGCATGGGTTCACTGTGAAAGGAAATCAAAGTTTGGTTTCAGGGCAATTACAAAATATTACAGGTTCACATCAGGGTAAGGCAGGATTTTAGAAAAGATAACAGTGTTTACAATTTGACTGGTTGTACACAATATCAGGAGAAGCTTAAAAGGAAAGGTTACCTAGGCCAAATAGTTTTATCATAATGATGACATGATTTAAACAGCCTGGTCTCATGAACATTCAGTATATGTCGTGACTGAGGCAACATTTGTGCAAAACGAAATGACGTGCCTTATTACACATCTGGCTGCAGTTTCCTAGTAAAATGTCCAGCAGGGGGCACCAAAGCGAGTGAAATGGTGTCATAAGGTCAGTATTAGAAGGTTTTATTGAGTAAAACATACTTTAACCTAAACCTAACCAATAGTGATCTAAAATCAAATGTGAAGAAGAAACACAAAACAGACATCCTTACCCTAAACCAATGTCTAAACCTAACCAATAGTGACCAAAAACAAAATGTGAAATGAATAGCACATTTTCTGAAGCAACCGCATCATTTCTCACTCTCGTCTCATGTGTCAGCTTGTGTATTTGACTGGTCTCAAACCGTGTAATTCAGAATCCAAATTTCATTCTATCAGATGAGAAGCTAATCACACTGGAATAAGTGTGTAAATGTTGATGAGTCTTTAATACAAAGTTAACATTTATAGTTTTTCAGATGATGCTCTACAGTAAAATAGTTTTTATCATAACATAGCTGTTTGTGAGTAATAGTGCAAAAAAACAAGTGTTTATAAAGACATTGTCAGACGTTATAGTCGTGCTTTGTTTGACAGTTAATTGTTGTAGTGCCTCAACAATGAGTTAATTTCACCAAGAAACTGCAACGGAATGTAGAATTCAGCACGTAACAGTCAGTTTGCAAAATGTAACGTTCATTCTATGAGACTATAGGTTGGATTTAAATCTGAAATTTAAATCATATATCAGTGAAAGTCTTGATGTCCATGAGTTGTTTTTAGCATTTAACAATGCAAGTTCTCGCATGGAGAACTTCAGGTAGTTTCTCACCAAAACCAATTGTATGCTTTCAAAAGATGCCTGCTGCTCCCCTGGCTATGCTAGTGATTATGAATGAGAGACTGAGAGAGGTAGAAGAGCCCTTCAATTCTTCTGCCCACCTTTCTCACACCCTCTTCTCCCATTACACTCAGCTCTACTTGATATTAGTCACCTAAAACAGGAGGCAGTAGAGTAGTGTTTAAACGCTCAATCAACATACAGACCTGTGCACTGTCTCTCTCCCCCTCTCTCTCCCCCCCTCTCTCTGTCTCTCTCTCTCTCTCTCTCTTATGCACTGGTGTGTCAGCAGCACAGAACTCCAACTGACTAAATAAGGCAAGGATGGAGTCAACTTATCAGCTCTGGACAGAAATACATACGCCAGCAGCAGTTGACACAGTAGCCTTTCACTGCCTGGCTGTCATCTGTCTTTCGTGCCAATAGAGTTCACAAATGTTTATCGTCAATCACAACAATGACCTCATCTGCCTTTGTTCTATACTCGCATACAAGCACACAGATAAACACACACACACAATGAGCCAATTGACCAGGAAAGGTCAAAATAACTTTTGGAGATTAATTTTTAAATATCTAATCAGACATGTTGTTCAAAATATTAGACCATGAAATTTAGGCTGTGGTTTCAGAGAAGGCTCAGAATCAAGATCGCTCTGCTACACAGTTTTTTTACAGTGTGTGTGTAAAATCTCTTGCCGATTTCTACTCGCAGGAAAGAACAAAATGATTGGTTCGACAAACCATTTGTCACCTGAGTTGCCCAATCCCACTCATCTGTTTACTTAATATTGACAGGTTATGAGTGAGGAGCCTGTCCACATCCAGCTCAACGCAGGCCAATGTGAGAGCCACTTTACCCTCCAGCACATCCCGACCACTAAAATTAAACGTGCTGATGCCGAACTCTCCGACAGTCCCCTGACCAGAGCTTAATATGAGCATCACATAAAAAGACTGATAGACGCAGCATTCATATTTTTAATTAATGTCTCCCAGCATAAGGACTGTGGTGAAAACAGAAAGCATGCATAATAACATTTCAGTTTCTCTCTTAATGTTGCCACAGCTGTAATTAGTTTGTAGGGTCCATTCCTGGGTGATTAGAATGTCAGCTCTGTTTTAAATTAGACAAATTATTGTAATTTGCATAATAGCAATCTCGTTTAAAGCAAAGATTAATTTGGCATCTGCCAGCTTTGACATGCAACCTCCCCAACCTAACCCTCCCTTTTGAAACAACATGACATTAATAACAAATAGATCTCAGTGAAGAGTAATAATCAGGAACAGCACATTTCTGTCATTACAAACCTTTCTGACATTTTTTTATAGCACCTTTTAGCAATTAAGCACAAAGTGCGTCACAAAGCATAAAATCAAAACACACTTTGTAAAATACAACACATTCACAAAGTGATAAAAGCAAGTCTATACAAATGAGTTTTTAAATGAGACTTAAATACAGACACAGATTCAGCAAATCTAATATCCTAGGGCAGGCTGTTCCATAATCGTGGGGCCTTCACTATAAAAGCTCTATCACCTTTAGTTTTGTATCTGGATCTTGGGATAGCAAACAGTTCATGACAAGAAGATCTAAGATGTTTCGTAAGGTCTTAAATGTTCTGCTAAACCATGTAATGCCTTTTATATGATAAATACAATCTTAAAATCAATCCTAAAATGTATTGGTAACTAATGCAAAGTAGCTAAAACTAGTGATCAACCAATATGGGTTTTTTAATGGCCGATGCTGATATTAATAGAGCAGGGTAGCCGATAGGCTGATACAATGCCAATATATCACACAATTTAATATAGTATAACATAAACATAAAATTGCAAAAAAATGAATAAACTCTTGTTTAGCACTATATTTACTAAATTTCACAATAAACTTTAACTTTGTAAAAAATAATAAAAATAAATATTGTATTATAAATGGCAGATTCTTCTGATTTCTGTTTAGTCATCAAATATTTGTAATTTATTTGCACATGAAGAAATTGTTATTATAGTAGGAAGAAGGAAATAACAGTACACACATTAGTCCAGCAACCATGGATGGCATGTCCACATTAGCAGTTGCATTTTATCAAAAAATACCAAATCAAACCAGTTGTACAATGTAGAGTGCATAATGAATAAGACATTGACTCATAGCACACATGAAGTGCTTTTACATTGGTTGAATTCACACGCTCATGTGGATCCAGCGCAAGCTACAATCTCCTGACAGTTTAAACGGCCTAGATCACCTGCTTGGATTGTCACGGACTGACCGTCGTGATTTGTGAATCAGAGAAACTTTTGATCCTGATCCTGAAGTTTTTGATTCTTGCTGATGGAATATGCGCTTCAGAGGAAGTTATTAGATGAGTGTTCGAGGGAAGAAAACGCTGGATTTTTTGTGAGGTTCGTGAATGACAACTGTTTAAACAAGACATGCATATATTTGCAGATGGTAGGCCTATATGATATTAGATTTATTGATATTTCCCTTTTATCATTAGACAAGACAGTTAAATGTTACTGGGAACTGTTGAGGAGAGAGAGGTAGAATGTAACAGGTGAGCACTTCAACATTATGAGCTCAAAAGCGTCTGTCGCAGCTCTGATATGTGGAGCGTTTAAATGAGACTGTGTTGCACACTGGTCTATTATTGTAGTAACACGATGGCACGTAACATTAAATCGAACCATGACTGGTCGTTTACATGTCTCAGTCGCTTCATATGCAACAGGCGATCCTCAGTGCCCTTGTGGCAGGGCGGAGGGCGGGGCCGGGTCTCTGCAGTCGACCTTTATACCTCAGAGGCTTGATTAGCCTAATACAGGACCGGGTGTGTAGGATCCGCCCTGCCACAGCCCTCAAGAAACAAATCGTCGAAAAGGGAAAATGTATCGGCCGATGCCAATACTTAAACAATTCAGAATATCGGCCAATTATTAGCCTTGGCGATATATCGGTCGACCACTAGCTTAAACTACAATAATATGATTTGAAGATCATATTATATATGACATATATGTCAGAAGTTTAGCTGCAGCATTTTGCACTGATTTTAGCCATGCTAAAATGTGTTGATTTAAAGTTGAAAATGGGGCATTAAAATAATCAAGGCGAGACACATTAAAAGTGTGTATAAGCTTCGCTGTATACCAAAAACTCAAAACATGTCTAACCTTGGAAATGTTCCTTAACTGACTTGATTTTCAGAATTGAAGGTTGTATCAAAATAGACGGCCAAATGTTTCACTACCTGCTGAATATTTTGGACAACACGACTAAGTCCTTACTCAATATTACTTTTTTTAAAAATCATGACCAATTCTAACAACATTTTTATCAGCATTTAACTTAAAAAATGAAATACCATCCAATTTTTTATATCTGCTATACACGCTTGAAGTCTGATCATGTTGTATTTTCCAATCACAGAACCAAGCAGTACAATATCTATATCTATACAGTATCTCTATATATATATATATATATATACAATTTATTTATTTTAATTTTAAAACAAATAACAAATCATAAAACAGTTTAATGCAACTTTTGCACTTTATTCTAAGTCTTCACATGCCATACAGTGGCTTTGTGTGAACAACAGTCTGAAATTCAGGTTTGATTTGAGAGCTACAGCTGAAAGGAAGATGTTCTAAATTTCTGTCTGTTTCTAACACAAAACGGCCGTATATCTTCAGAAGACTTGAAATATATGCTATTTTAATGGTGCTTTTTTGTCATTTTGGAGCTTGTCAGCTAAAGTGCTCTTTTTTTTTTTCCTGAAAAGGAAAGATCTCCAAAGACATGAGGGAGAGTAAATGTCGACAAAAGATTCATTTCTGTGTAAACTAGTCCTAAAAAGTCCTAAAACTAATCCCAATTTATCTGTATTCAATTCCCAGTGCTTTACTTTATATATCTGGCCTTTGTTTAATGCCACCACCTTTATTCTAAGAACATTAGATAATTCAGTAGGGTTAAAATCCTATGTGCTTATCTGAGAGCTTAAAGCTTGTACATATGACCCAATATGACGTACAGTGCCATATGGAATACAAAAACCTTGCTTTGATATTGCACAAGTGAACAGCAACATAATTACGTTAACAAGTGAATTGTTTAATGATTCCTTTTAACATAGATTGCAATATAAGATGTATGCCAGAGTACGAATTGTGTGTTTGGGCCATATGGATACGTTAATGAATTCGGTGGCTAGAAAACTTGCCCAATTCACCTGTCTGTATCGACTGCATGCTTCTGAATGGATGGAAATGACGCAGGGTTTCGAGGGGAAGGAAACGGTCCTGCCTTAATTAAAATTGCAGCTGGAGCTTGATGTATTCTGTTGCCAGGCGATGTGACCTTTCTTCAAACAGGTTTCTGCGAATGTTGTACAAGAGACTTCGAGTTCCTCAACAACCGATATGAGCATATGTTTAGGCTTACAAAGCTTTCACTTGAACGTACAACACGCATACTGCAGTATCCTACTTTTCTGGAATAAGTGTGTTTACGTTTGTATGTGTGTGTGTGTGTTTGTGTGGGTGCACGTTAAATGAGTGTATGTGATCCTGTGTGCTATAGCTGTCTTTATTCTGCTTGATTTGTAAATGCCATTTGTTAACACAGGGCCAGATGATGTGTAGAAGCACCTAGTGCTGTAGCGTTGGCATGGCAACCACATCCAGTCATCATGTCAGCCATGCACTGCATGTAGAAGTTTTACTGCATGCCCAGGCAGATGGTTTGCTCCTACTTCCTGTTCATTTAAATATTTTATTTAATAAAGAGTGAAAATTAGTTAGCGAGAGCAATGTGATTACTGCATGCTGATCACAAGATAAACATGAAAGGATGGAGATTTCATTGAAAGGGTCCAAAGGATGCACGCATTTGCTAAAACAAAGCATTTGGAAACATGATATGGTAAATATGAAAAGAGAATTGGTGAACATTAAAATAAACAGGTGTTTATTTAATGATTCTATCATCCTTTACTCACCTTCATGTTGTTCTAAACCCATACGACTGACTGTCTTCTGTGGAACACAAAATAACACTAAATTCACTTTTATTGCATGGCAAAAAGATGCAATGAAAGTAAACTAACATCTTTTGTGTTCCATGGAAGAAAGAAGGTCATATGGATTTGAATATATATACTGAATAATAAGAATATTATGGAATTCCAGTCGAGGTTTTCTATAAATAAAACCACAGCAAAGTCACAAGCATACATTCATGCTTGCATACACTCATGTTATCTAGGAGGACTGTGGGCAGGTGATATCAAGAGTGCTAAAATTAGCAATGACTGCCACTTAAAGAATGTCAAAAAGAGATTTAAGAGCTAATCCAGGCTGAAGGTCCATTGTATATTCCATTTAATAAACATTGATTTCCACAGTCCTACTAAGCATCTGTCTTTGTTTTCCATCCATCCATCTACTGAATCCATATTTCATTGCAAAATAGCATTCAGTTGCTCTATATTATTTTGGAGTGAATCCATGAAGTGATGCTGTGTCAGAGCGTGTATTCTTGTGTTATAAGTTTTTTCTTTGTCTCTTTTCTCTGCACGTGTTCTTCGTTCATGTTCAAAGCACAGATTTGATCTTTAGTGTCCCTGAATCCCGAAGCCTTTTTTCATTCAGGAGCGCTGTTCTCATTTTAAACAAGAAAAAGCATGTTTTGTGGTGCTGCAGCTCTTTTTCCAGATTTAATATACTGGCATTTTGCTGGGTGAGCTAGAGTCCTAAACAGTAAGGCTGATTTAGTGCCATCGGTCTCCTTTGAGCAATGTAGTCGGATATGTAAACAAAATGCCACTATATCAACACATTCATATTTACAATGGCCAACTGAATTCCTGTCACCATGTTTATGTAGATTGTTGTGTTCCTCATACTTTCAGCTCATTTGCAAATCAACAAAACTGGGATAAATAAATGTGATTTGTTGTTTCATTTTAGCAAGCCATTAATTATGTCTTTGTAATACTACATTCTGTTGGGTACTCAGCACAATGTATTCAAGTGGCACAAGGTGACATTTACATATATGCAATATCTGATGCATATACAGTACTGTGCAAAAGATTTAGGCACTTGTGAAAATGTTGCATAACTATGATTTCTTCAAAAATAATGCCACAAATAGTTTTCATTGATCAGTTAATGTCATACAAAGTCCAGAATCATAAATTAAAGCTAAATCAATATTTAGCGTGACCACGTTTGCCTTTAAAACAGCATCAATTCTCCAAGGTACACCTGGATACAGTTTGTCTTAGTTGTTGGCTGATAGGATGTTCCAAGCTTCTTGGAGAATTCGCCACAGTCTCTTCATGCAATCCCATGCCATCTGTTGCAGAGCTCCCTGTACTTCTATTTTATTATATTTGCAAAAGTAATGTTTGGGAGTCTAGCATTTATATTTCATCTTGACACACTAAAGCTGAAAATATTAATTAACCATCTTAAGACAAATCTTTTTGTGAAACAGCTGTAAAGACTTTTGCACAGTACTGTATGTAAATGAAACACTGTGATAATTGTATACAATTTTAGGTATGCTAAACTCTGTATTTAACCATCTGACAGCTTATACAATAGACTGTAGACTGTATATGGTTAACATTTCCTGCATGCTATACTCCATCTAAAACTCTCTTAAACAGCTTTTTCCTATTAAGTATTTCATATTGTTATATATACTTTTATAATTATTATGCATTCAGCCTTTAAGATGTTTTGTGACTATGCAGAACCATTTAACATGAACTAATGATGGCAAAAATGTGATTAAAAAAAACAAAACGAGGCAGCCTTTGGCACAAGAATCCCCATTATAACCATTATATGTGAAATCACAAAACTGGTCTCAGGTCAGTAATATATGTCAGTGTGATGAGGAGGAGGGTATGGCCAGGCCGTGAGGCCGCATGTCTGGCACTGAATCAGCCGTTGAGAGCTGGAGGAACTGCTGTTGTCCGCCGAAGAAGGGGAGGAGTGGTTCCGTCTGCCAGGGTAAACATAAACTTAAACCAACATAAAACATATGGACACACAACATGGCCATGTGCACCTCTCTCTCTCTCTCGAACTGGCATCTCAGGCTCCCCTTTATCTTGCTCTCCAGCTGATCAGATGATTCAGCACCGGACGTGCAGCCTCACAGCCCGGGCATCCTCCTCCTCACACTCAGCTTTTCTCCAAATGGGCCAGTGGCCTGAGGGGGACCAGCCAATCCCTGGAGCGGGTAGAAGCTTGTTTGTCCATGTCCTGAAAGCAGGTCGCATGCAGGGGGTGAAATTCAAGTGCACCGTAAAATTAGACGGGTGTAGAGATGCATACCATGGTTTTAAATAACCAGGGGTCTTGAAGAAGGTACACACAGATACTGATGCATTTTGAAGAGAGAGTGTATATTTGATTGTTCAAAGTATATATTAGTCTACCCACATTCTATTTATTGCAGTTGTTATTCATATTTTCAAATGTTGTATTATCATTTGATTTTCATAATTTTGGTCATATTGTAGTTATTTAAAATTGTACAAATTCCAGGAAATTCTTGAAATTGCATATATATATATATTACATATTAGAGATCGACTGATAGTGAATTTTTACTATACCGATAACTAAGGTGATAGGAAAGGCCGATAACCGATTAATCAGCTGAAAGTTTTTACAACTGATTTATAGTCATTATGTCAAAAAAAACAATCTTAAATTTCCTCGCTATGACATAACAGACAAAGAGTCCTCGATGAATAAGATCCCAGATGTAGTTTTTTGTTTAACCAAAATCCCCCAAAAAATCTGAAAAAACCCCAAAATAATTTGGTGCATAACGTTGAACTTTTAAGTATATACAAGCCTAAAACACACTGGGGACTCTTATTTTGAAATGACAAAATTATAAAAAAAACTACCGGTAATAATCGACATAGATTTTTGTCAACAACGATAGTTCCATAAAGCAACTATCAGCACTGATTAATCGGTAAAACTGATGTCTACCTCTATTACATACAAGGTTGCAAATGGGTGGAAAATTTCCGGGAACATTTCCGGAAACATTTCAGAAAATTCCATAGGATTTTAAGTTGTGGAATTTTGGAAATATTGGAAAAAACTTTGGGCACTTGACTATATGCTGCTGCATCTTTGTGGCATTCTTTACACAGGTCTTTGCACAGTATTTGCAAATGTACACATCCTTTCCTTCTAAATTGGTTGAGGTGAAATGTATCCACACATCAGATGGCGCACGTGGCATTGTTCTGTTCAATAAGATTAGAAAAAAGCTTGTAAAAAAACACTAATGCAATGCCATGCACAGATATATAAATAGTTAGCTAAACAATTGGAATATTCTGGAATGGTAAAAATATTTTACAATTGATACTGGACAAATAAATAGAAATAGGCTAGATAAATAGATGAATACTATAACCTAGTTTGGAAATAGAAAACTGAATAGCAGAAGGTAGAAGAAACAGCATCACAGTTGAGCTAGCTAGCACCATGATAGCTAGCCTCTTAAATTGTCAATGAAATGGTTACATTTCAGCTTACATTTAGCATTTAGCAGATTTACTGGCTAGCTAGCTACTGTATAAACACATTTTGATTTAGTATTTGCTAGTTAAACTTTAATACAATAGATTAAATATATTTACCCTAGTAATATCATTAAAAGTTAATTGACTGGATGTAAACCTTGTGCTCAAATGCAGTAGTGTGGCTTCAATTGTCCTGCTGTAGTAAGTGACCTGCAGTAAGTAGTGTGCTGCGTGCATGTGATTGAGGAATGTGCAGGGTAGAAATTCAACTGAATGTAACTGAACTGTATTAAATCTGGTTGTTTTAACCAAGATTATGCTGTAAGATTTTTTTTTTCCATACTACATTTAAATTCCCTGTTATAGGTTTACCTCCAAATTTGCTTATTTCCAGTTTATTCAAATCAAATCAAATCAAATCAGTTTATTGTCACACGACCATATACACAAGTGCAACAGTTTGTGAAAGTCTTGTGTGCAGTTCCGAGCAACATAGAAGTCATGACAGTGATGAGACAATTAATTCCCATTAATTCCCATATATTCCCGTTAATTCCCAGAATTTTGCAACCCTAATTACATATACTGTATTATTTTGTTACATGTTTATCATTTACAAGTATTTAAATGAATGCTAAAAAGATACTATATGGCAGTTGGTGGCAGTTCAGCAAGCATCTCACAGAAAATATTTTGGTTGAGCACACATTACGAGAGTGGAGTCACATGAATTTACTGCATATGTGCTATGTGTGATTAGAATTAAATGTCATCAACTGACTCTAAAGAACAGAAAGGGATATTATTCAATGACAAATGGATTGTGTGGATCTCATCTTTGGACGAACATTACGCTGAACAAGTCTTTTATCTTCAGCACAGTGTGAGGATCTCTGCACTGAACTTTGCATAGAGTAAAAGATCAAGCTTGGGATTTTAAGGATCTATATCAGGATCATTCAAATGAAGATCGCGATTAATCAGAAAATCTATATTTTACCCATCTGCCATCCCTATTAATTTTATTTTAAGCTATACATTTTGTTTTATAGGTTCAACAAAGCAAAATAAAATTCTTAGCACATAACCTCTGTGTGACAAGGAGGAGGGCATGGCCGGGCATCAGCTGATCAGTGCTAACATAAACTTTATGTTGACTGTTCAGCCGGTTTCCGCCTCCTCCTGTAACAGTATAAGGATGTCAACATACAGTTTTATGGTAAACATAAACTTAAACCTACATAAAACATAAGGACACACACACAATGTAGCCGTGTGCATCTCTCTCTCTCTCTCTCTCTTGAACTGGCGTCTCCAGCTTCCCTTAATCTCATTCTTCCAGCTGATCAGCTGATTCGGCGCCTGCCGTGCAGCCTCACAGCTCGTCACACCCTGCAACCTGCTTATACATCCCCTTGGGTGAGGGTATGCCCAGTTGGGAATCACTGTTCAAGAACATCATCACACTTTATCACTGTTGGAGGGTCAGAGTGTGTTTGCTTATTGAGTCTTAAAATGAAGGCCATATGATTAAACATCCTGTTGATTTGTCTCCATAACCTCACAGCTTTCATAAACCCCAGATAGAGCTATCTGCAACCTCCTCACACTTCATCACTTCCTTCACACTGTCTACATGAGTACACCACAATGATCGTTATTATGTAACCATCAGTATTAGAGATGCATGTGTGTCAGTATATGAGGCTGGGCAGAATGCACCTCTTTGTCCCCATGATAAGCTATTTTTTGACCAGGCGGCCAGACTATCCCAAAGCATCTGGCCTCTTGCATTTTAAATATATTGAGATCATGGTTAATAATTAAAACAGACCTCCACTTTGTCCAAGAAGGGTCTAAAGAAGTCATAAACATCTCAATCCGTCTTGATCACTGGATAGAGCTGATGTAGGTTTCTAGATTGGTACTATTTAAGGCACTAAAGTCTTGTTTCTATGGAAAGTGCTACGCAAGCGGGAAGATTCATATTAGACCCTATTCTGCTTCACACATTTTTGACTTTTCTCATATTTGGAGGCAGTTTCTACCAGAAGCACTGAGTTAAAATAATCCCGGCATTTTAGGGTGTTTATTTTTGTGATTTTGATGCTGGATTGCATAATAGTTATCGTAATAGCCCTGGAACGATGGTAAAAATCCCCAGCTGATGCCTAATGCTTACACTGCACAGACACAATCTGGCAGTTCTGTGAGAAGATGAAAACAGTGTGAGCACGTTGGGGGTTTTGAAGGGATTTAAGAAGCAGGTCACCTCTTGATTTCCATCCATAAGCTTGTGTCTGATTTTCCTGACAAAAATATCCCAATAATCTCATAAAATCTCAATAACATTTCAAACTGAGCTCTGATTTGCCAAGATATCAAAGACTGCAATCAAAAGTCAGAGCTTTCGGTCTTTAAACATATCTCTTCAAATCTTTTCCTGATAATGTTATGAGTTATGCATTTCATTGTATTCTAAACTCATAATTTCAATAATTGCCTCATTTGTATCTATTTTTATTTCTCCTAATTTTAGGAAAAACAAAGACAAAGATATTTAAATGAAGCATTATCGCTCTTATCACTCGTCCCGAATTATTGCAACAAGAAATAGCTGTTAGACTTAATTATCACCCAGCGATGAATCCTTACCACTCCCCCTCTCCCTGGACGTTCAACCACGCCCTCGCCACACAACACCACTTCCCGACTCAGGCCAGGGAGTCATCCAGAAAATCCGTGACCCCGTCTGTGCCCCGGTTCTGTGGACCACCTTGAACTTAAAAGGCTGTAACATTAGATACCAACGGGTGATCCATGCATTGGTATCCTTCATGCGGTGGAGCCACTGGAGCAGGAAGCACTGGAGGGTGTAGGTAGTATCGGAGAGTGAGTGATGTTTATGTACCACTACCCCAGGTGTGGTCTTGATATGGTGCTGTATGAGGTTTGTATGACCAGGTAGAGGTGAGAACACATCAGCAAACTCTTTCTGCAACTTGGCAACATCTGTGAGTTGAAACGGTGAGAGGTGGTCTCCACAAGTAACTGGGGTGAGAAGATTGGCTTAAGTTCACCTATGGCCCGAGCTCCGTCCTCTCCGGAACCAGTCGTTCTGTTCCGTTCACCTCTATCTGTTTGTTTTACCTCATAATCGAGATCTTCCACTCGTCATGTGACCTCAAAGGGCCTTCTACTTGCCGAGTAATTTGGAGCTCGTGGTTGGGAGTAATACAAGCACTTTGTCTCAAGGTGCAAATTCCCATAGCCAAGCTCCCTTATCGTACAGCCGGCTTTGGCAATATTGAGCTTGGAGCAAATTATCCTGTGTTAGTCAACCCAAAGTGTGGAGTTATGTTCTAAGATCAAGAACGTACTGAATTTTGTTTTTATTATTTGAATTTACCTCCTCCCGCGCGGTCGATGCCCATACATTAGCTCCAATGGGGAACACCCTGTGGAGGCTTGCGGAACATCTTGAACTGCAAATAATAGGGATTCGAGTCACTTATCCCAATTCCTAGCATCCTGGTGCACGAACTTACGAATCATATTCTTCAGGGTCTTATTAAATCCTTCCACCAGACTGTCCGTTTGTGGGTGTTAAACACTGGTGCAAATCGATTTAATACATAATTGTGACACTTTCCAGCAAGGATGACACGAGAAGACAGTTCTTCAAGCTCAAGGTGTAACTTTAATGTTCACATTTCCCACATACACAGTACCTTACACACTCACAGTTAATCATATTAAGGAACACAGTAGGCTTCCTTGTGTCAGACTCTCTCCCTCAAAGGTTCTGTGGCTGCCACTTTTATCCCACTCTCCCCGTGCTCACTGAAATTAGATACAGGTGTTAGGTATAATTTAGCTCAGGTGTAAGCGCCCTTACTGCTTTTCTCTACCGCTTGACCACGGCCCCGCTGCCACAATAATATTTTGTATAGTTTGCGTAGAGTACGTGACATGAGAGTAGTGGCTTGATCAGTGAGGATTTCTTTTGGAATCCCTACTCAGGAGATTATACTGAAGAGTGTCTCCTAAACACTGCATGCTGAGATATTGTGCAAAGCACTGCTTCTGGATGTCGCATTGTGTATTCCACCAGAATTAACACAAAGTGATATCCGCATCCCGTCTGTTCTAATGGCCCAATGAGGTCCATGCCAATTCTCTCGAAGGGGACCTTGATTAATGGCAGAAGGCGCAGTGCTGCTTTTGGGGTGGCCGATGGATTCACCAACTGACATTCACGGCATTTCTCACACCGCATGCGAACATCCGCAGATTTCGTGTTACTTCTCACCTTAGGTGACACACCATTGGATTATGATGAGCTGTCTGAGAGAGGGAAAGGGAGGAGAGAATCCAAGGGTTGGTCCGCCCTTGAGTACACTGCCATATGGTCCTCAGCCAGCTGGACTGCCTCTTCCAGTGACACCGGGCAGTGGCACTGGACTCACTCTGCTGTTTCAGTCCGCTGACGAAGGACGACCAGCTCTAGCACCACCAGATTGCCAACTTTCTCGATGTAGCACTCCTCTGCCAGCAGCCACTTCCGTCAGGCATCACAGAGCTGTTGGGCAAGCGCAAATGGGCGGCAGCGCTCGCTCAGCGTTGGTGAGCGGAAGTGCTGTTGTCGTTGTTCAGGGCTGCGCCCAACCCGTTGCATAATGGTTTTTCTCAAGTCCTCATACACCAGGAGGTTCGCTGCAGGCAGGGGTTTGGCCACGAGCTGGGCCACCCCCTGTGAATTCGACCATCCCCAGACCTCTGCCGTTTGCTCAAACAGATCAAGAAAGTTCTCTGTTTCATTCTGCCGGCCCGTTTTCATAAGGGTGACCGGAGGCATGGAGATTGCTGGGTCCAGGGTCACGGATAGACCTTCCCTCTGGTGTAACAAGCTCCGGAGCGCCTGCTGGTCCTCGGAGAATGGCTGGGAAGCGCTGGTCAAGATTCAGGGTTTTGGCACCACTGTGACAAGGCTCTTGTTCACCCCAAATGAGGAAGTGGGAGACAGGCAATGTTCCAACTCCAACATGTAATTTATTTTTGTAAACTCAAACTAACTTTTCAGTGCACTCTCAATGTCCAGTATAAACAGCATAGTCTTGGGGTGTGTGTGGTAACTTTCTCTTCAGGAGCTCTGGCGTGGGCTCCTCTTATCACTCGTCCTGAATTACTGCAACAAGTAACAGCTGTTAGACTTAATTATCACCCAGAGATGAATCCTTACCACTTCCACTCTCCCTGGACGGACGCTAAGCCATGCCCTCACCACAGTGTGTTCTTATAGAATTTGTGTTTGTATTGCGTTTTGGTAATACAGTTAATGCTGCCTAAAGTAAAGAAAATAAAACAAAATTTTAAGTTTAAGGTGAACGTGTCTTGCATTACTTTATGATTTAATCACTTTCGTCTTTGTTTATTTAATACAAAGATATGTATTACTGAACCTGCAGAATTGCGTTCACAATGCATGTTAACCATGTGGAAATAAAGCGAACTAAACTCAAACCACCTCCAGAGATCATTTTCAGCATTCTCATAGATGACATTTTTCTTGCGAACAGTTTTCAGACTAATGAAAGAAGAGAAAATAAGAAAACTCTTTAGACGTGCTTGTTCCACATGACAGGCTCTGCTGCATGCCTCCGAACAAACAGCGAATCAGGTGAATTTTTTTTGCTCTATTGATTTTGCTTTAAACATTTAATTCATTTGTTTAAACATGAAAAACATAAACAAAGGGCATTTTAAAAATTCTAATTTCACTTTAAACTAAATGAAAAAAGCAATAAATCAATGAAGTCATAAAATAAAACCACCTCCCCAAATCCAAACATTTACAGTCTCCAATGGCTCCATTTGCATCACGGAATCCACAATGCATGACAACCACGAGGAAATAAAGCAAATTAAACTCACAGCACCTCCCGAAATGATTGGAGATAATTTGCGGCATTCTCATAGATGGCACTATTGTTGCAAACAGTTTTCAGATTAATAAAACAGAGTGAAAACTCTACATGCGCTTGTTCCTCATGACAGGCTCACGATGCACATCTCTGAACAAACAGTGAATCAGACACGCAATTTTGTCTGCACACTGCTTTTCTTTTGTCTGTTCTTAAAAATATAATAAAGTGTGTTTCTTCAAGTGCGTGTCTTTGAGACTAACAGCAGTTCTTGTCATGTGTCACTCCGAGACGTCACCCGCCTGTTGTGGGTAGATGAGCAAAATGATCCACGCATGAAATATATACATTTCAGCTTTATCGCATTTTGCGGGTGGCAGGCAGAGACGGATTATGACTTGCAAAGGCCCTGGGGCCAATTATCTTCAAGGGCCCTTCTCCACCCAAAAGTTGTTGAGGGGGGTGTTCGTTGTTCATGCCCAAAAGGGTTTTTGTGTTGGAGGATCACAAACTACATTGCGCAACCTTAAAACCCAGGGCCCCACCGGGCAGTCAAGGGCTCCTGGGCACTGGCCCCATTGGCCCAGTCGGTAAACCGTCCCTGTTGACGGGTGCTAGTTTCACACCCTGGCCACTGTTTAGTATATTTGGCAACTTCCCAAGTTCGTGGTTTTGCCATTTCACAATATTGTAGATCATGTCTGTTCGCAATCGGCATCAGGATCTTTGTAAGACATAGTCGATACCCAAATACGTCATCCTATCTCTCAGCCCTACTCAGTAGTAATATTTTCCCCATGCTTGACATCTGCACACTGAGAGGCGAGTGTTGCTGTGGTCTGTACCCTCTGTCAGGCTTAAACACTTTGTTCCCGTCCATAGGATTTGGCTTTGACAAAAATGGTGGGGGTCAGCACACCACACTATAGCGCTTTACAGGCAAAGGAATCCTCCACCATGCACACACAAACAAACATGCAGAGGCACACATGTGCACATACATACAGTCCCTGTCTGTCTCCCTCCCTATACACAGCTTAAGGCATACCACATCAATACAAGAGCATTCAATTATACACATATACATGCAAGAAAACTAAAAGAGCCTCTAATGAGGGCTTTTTTCAAACCATATAAAAACCTATTGAGTGTCTTAATTTTATGTAAAATACAAAAACTAAATTCTGTTCAGATTAATCAGTTAAAATGGTTGTAGTTTAAAGTTAAAAAAAAATGTTCAATAAATTAAGTTGTGAACCCTCATGTGAGGCGGCACGGTGGTGCAGCGTTTAGCACTGTTGCCTCACAGCAAGAAGGTCGTGGGTTCAAACCCTGGTTGCCCCGGCCTTTCTGTGTGGAGTTTGCATGTTCTCCCCGTGTCTGCGTGGGTTCTCTCCGGGTACTCCGGCTTCCTCCCACCATCCAAAAGACATGCAGGCTAGGTTAATTGGTGTCTCCAAAAAACATTGCCCTAGGTGTGGATGTGGAGGTGAGTGTGAGTGTATGTGTGGCCCTGCGATGGACTGGCGACCTGTCCAGGGTGTCCCCCGCCTTTCGCCCAATGTTAGCTGGGATAGGCTCCAGCCCCCCGCGACCCTGTACACAGGATAAGCGGTTGACGATGGATGGATGGGTGGACCCTCATGTGTATTTAAGCTGTGTTTACTCCACTTGACATTTTTAACGTTTTTTTTTAATGTTTAAAAACAAATTAAACCAAAGGAACTTGACTTCCCCATCTGTCGCTCACTTCGACGTTGTGTCAAAGAACCGACACTAGGGGTCTCTTTTGAGAGCCTCGCGCATCTCTGAACTTGAGTAAAGGCCAATGAGAAATTGGCAGACAGAATTTGCATGTCCCGCCCCTGGACATACGGTTATAAAGGGAGGGAAATGCGTCTGTTTTTTCAGAAATTTCCTTCGGAGCCAACTGGTTGTGTGAACAGCGAGCTGCGATTCACAAGACTGTTCATCTCATCTCTCAGAGCGTATGATGTTGGATCTACGGCGCATATCAGCGGCTTTCTCCTTCTCTGCACGGCAGTGCAGCTTTGCCCCTGGGCGCTTCGACAGCGCTCTCTAAAAGATCATTTTTGTAAAAGAGTTAAATTCTCTAAAAGAGCAATACACAGTGGCGTTGAATGTCCTTTTTAGGACGCGTCTTTATAAAGATGCCCTTCCGCCCCTGTGTAGTTCCTGGATGTGGTTGAGTGCTCTCCACTCCTGACGGTCGCAGGTGCTGCCTCGTGTGTCTGGGCCGTGATCACACCGAGGCAGCGTTTGTGGATGGTTCGTGTTCTCACTGCGAGAACCTTACCATGGCAACATTGCAGTCGTGGCTTTCCTTCCGAAAAAGTAGCTGCAGCCGCCCCCCCGTGTCGCTCCTTCTTCCCACGGGATTGAGGATGACCCGGCTGACGATGGAGGTGATTTGGGGATGGCAGCGGGCTCGGTTTCCCCAGGTGCATCCCCATGAACCACCCGCCCCCCCGACACGCTCGTTGACTTCCGCCCGGGCTCGGGGTGACAGCGGCTCGCCTCACGACCAGGCTGCCTATCCTCTTGAGCCCCCTGAGCTGCATGATGAGCTCGCTGCTGCATCGGAGAGTGTTCCGGTGTCTGACATGGAAGACTCAACTGGGCTGCCACCCTCAGGTCAGCACGCCCAGTCAGAGTCTGACGCCCAGATGGCCGACATGCTTGCCTGGGCTGCCATCAGCATGGGGTTGGACTGGAACCCTCCGTCTTCCCCACAGCCTTCGTGGCTGGATGATTGGTTCCTCAGGTCTGCGTGCCGCTCACACAGCTGAACCTGGTCGAGATGCGGGATGTGGACAAAGCACGCTTCCTCAACGCACCTGTCTCCCAGTTCGGTGTCTTCAGCGACACCGTCGAGGACTTCGTCCAGCAGTTCTCAGCGGTGAAGAAGCAGACGGAGGCCATCTCTCATATCATGCCCTGCCGTGCCACCAGCACGGGCCGTGCTCCGTCTGCCCACCGAGGGCATCCTCCTGTGGCTTCCAGAAAAAGTGCAGCTCCGCCTCAACCTGGGCCCATTTCTCAGCCCCAGCGTCGAGCTCACCGCAGGAAGCATAACCCCCCGTCTTAAGGCCCTCTCACTGAAGACGGCCCTCCTGATCGCGCTTGCCTCCATCAAGAGGGTGCAAGCATTCTCTGTCAGTGACACCTGACTGGAGTTCGGTCTGGCAGACACTCATGTCATCCTAAGACCACAACCAGGCTACGTGCCCAAGGTTCCTACGACTCCCTTCAGAGACCAGGTAGTGAACCTGCAAGCGCTGCCCCAGGAGGAGGCAGACCCAGCCCCTTTGTTGCTGTAAGTGATTTGCGTATCTATTTGGACCGCACACAGAGCTTTAGACGTTCTGAGCAGCTCTTTGTCTGCTTTTGAGGCTTTCTCACTGGGTGGTTGATCCCATAGCATTGGCCTATCACACCCAGGCCGTGCCCACCCCCTTGTGGGTTTGAGCACACTCGACGAGAAGTGTGGCATCCTCATGGGCACTGGTCAAAGGCACCTCCTTAGCAGACATATGCAAAGCAGCGGGTTGGGCAACACCCAATACCTTTACGAGATTTTACAATCTCAGTGTTGAGTCGGTTTCATCCCATGTTTTCTCAGGTCCGAGCCGGTAGAACTCCGTAACGCGGTAACAACTGACCGGGTGTACCGCTTGCACCTAGCGCCCTTTCCTTCCGCTGAGGTAATATCGTATGCTCTTATCCCAGGAGATCCCACTTACTTGGCTCCCTGGATGACTGCTCCCTAGCCCTCCGGTCCGCGAATTCTTCGGAGGAATTCCCCGACCAAACCCAATGCGAGTACTCAAATTACCCTGTACTGGAATAGGTGCTCCACAGGTTGGTTCCCCATGTGGACTTGTCCCCCTGTGTGTATTTTCCACGGTACGGTCCCCTTGCGAGCGGACCCGCATCTCCCTTGGGCAGTCCTCACTGCCCCCCGGTCCCTCCCAGTGAGGTTGGATCTACCACTGCACCATTCTCCACATGCGACTTAGAATCCCATGTGATGTATTCCACCACTCTTTACCTCCTTTACCCTGGCTGGGGCCAGACGTTATGTGTTTTTGACTAGTTTATTATATTTTTTTTTTGCTCCACATTTTTCATTTTGTTGAAATGTTTGCCATGAACTTTGGTACATTTCTGCCCCTAGTGTGTATTTACTTGAAAAATATAGGCTTGTGTGCTGCATTACACAATTACTGTATTTTATTACTTTATTTACTTATTTACTTTATTTGTATTTTTTTAAATTACAATTGACTTTTACAAACCACTTTCTGTTTATGTGATTTGTGTAATTGGGTACTATGGTTAAATACTGAGAAAACGGTGACTCATGTTATTAACTTGTAATTGTTTGTGTGTGCAGGACAGCCCATGCTAGAACTAAAAGTGAAGCTGCAGACCAGGCCGCACTTGCATCCTGTCAGGAATCGGACATTGCCAGAGCTGTGGCCCGTGAATTATCTCCCAACTTCCATCAACCAGGTACAGTTACATAAATCAACAAGGATAATTTCCCAAAAGCAAAAACACACTCACTCAAACTAAGCTGAAAACTAGCAGCAAGGCTGGTCTCCAGCAAAACTCATCTGGCCAATGACAAGTTGCTGGTTAAGGTAGTTAAGAGTCCTGCGTGAGACACCAGTACACCTCCATCCCATGCTGGGGACCAGCATCCAAAAGCAAAATACGCTGAACAGCATGGCTATGCTGGTGCACCAGCCTGGACCAGCATGAAAATCGAAATGGCCCCATTAATGCCTATTTTTTGGATTTTAGGTGAGATTTGCCATCATCTGTTGCTGACTTAAAGGGATAACATTAGATTATAGAAAAGATTTAACCATTTAAGTTTTCTGAATTTTATCATAATAAGAACTTTATTTTCTCTAAATTAAGCTATCCATATTTCATACTTTACATTACAATGTTTGTTTAATTTTTTATTTATTTTGATTTCATTTTAATTTCACATGGTTTATTTGTATTTTATACAAAATACTGTAGATTTTTGGTTATTTGCCATAAAAATAATAATCAGATTAACAGTAGAGGCCAGAATTTCTGGCCAATATGTTCTGATCCCTTATTGATAGCAACTGTAGCCTTTCACAGCTGCATACTCATTAACAACTCCTGAGAGACTCCTGCAGTTTCCTTTGGGAATAATTCAGACAGCAGCCAAAGAATGTTCAAGCGCTGGTGTCCGTATCAAATAGAGAATGTTCTCTGGATAAAGAATGTAAGGCTTGTGAAGTGTGGCGTGCGTACAGCACATTGTAATCAGTAAGTGGATTCAGATAAGAAGTGGGCATTTGAAGTTACAGCTCTATTGTGCGTCTCACCTCTTATGGAAAGGGTCCCAGAAACACCTCTCAGTTTTCAGAATCAAGCCCCACCAAAACCACCAACAAACTTCTGCCAAGTGAACAGAAGGAGGTCACAGAAGAAAGGTCAAACTCACAAGGGGCCTAGTACATAGCCTTCTGCAGATCTATAACTGGAAATCACCTTCTAGTGAAGAGAGAGGATTATGTTGGACTGGATGTGACTGTGCCAATTAAAGTCGGCATGAAATGAAAATTCACCCTATCTATTTTCTAATTTGCATGTTATTGATCTTATTGTGAATGATTCATCCATGCATATGCTTTATTTTATTTTACCTTGTAATCTTTAATCAAAATATAATTACTCGATCTTCCGGTGAAACGACAGACTTCTCTCTGGTGACGTATGCAGGACTTCTCCAATCATTTAGTCTGCTTGAACCCCGGCCCTTTCTTATAAATACCACAACCTTGCATAGAGTTGAACGAAGTGTCAAACACATGTTGGTGACAATGGCAAGGTGTATTTTCAGCTGTTTTCCTTCAAAACTATCATTCCTTAACCCATACTTCCTTGTTACGGGTCAGCTGGCTTGAATTTATATTTCGAATGAGGAGGAATAACAGGGAATTTACAGTTTTGTTCGAGACATTTCATGCATTAATTGCTGAGGTAATCACTATAGGGCTGGGTATCGTTCAAAAATCGTATATATATATATATATATATATATATATATATATATATATATATATATATATATATATGTAACCACCTTTACATTTACTGTCAGGCAAGAATCCATCTAAACATGCAGGCGGAAAATTACATACGCAAATGAAGACATAAACACAATTATAAATGTAAAAATAATAATTATAATGATGATAATAATCACTGAAATATAAATCATGGTTCGAGGAGAACATGTTTTTGTATTATTTTATAAAAATTTTATTATTTAATATAGTTTGTATTATTTTACAGGCTGCAGAGTTGCGTTCACAATAAACTGCTCTGTGGAAATAAAGTGAACTGAACTCAAAGCACCTCCTGAACTGAGATGTCTGAAGTCATTTGTAGCACTCATAAAAAAAAAAAATCGGAAAGCAGAAAGAAAGTGTGAGATCCTTAGATGCGCGTGTTCCACGAGACTGCACGCCTCTGTATCAGCGCGTCATATATGCCCATATACGGCTTTTCTGTCATCTGTACTTAATAATATAATAAAGAATGTTTCTTCAAACGCTTGTATTTGTGTCTACGGGCAAATTATTTGTAATAATAATTTGATAATAATAATAGTCTAATAATAATAATAATAATAATAATTTAATAAATTAATGGGGAAACGAGTCAAATATCGTCATGACATGGTCAAAGGCATCAGCTATCGATCCCGAGTGTCACGAATGACGGTGAAGGTAGACACGGGACGAGGATCTAAACGCAGCAAGGTTTATTAAAAATAAAAGGCAACACAAAAGAACACGAACAAAGGAAACATCCACGATGGGAAAAGGTAAACAAAACACGAAAGGCAAACCAAGGGTTAACATAACACGGAAGGCATACACGGGGATAACTGTGGCGAAAACAACGATGGAAACATGGGAAACAGGCATCTACATACAACAAAGACCGACAGGGGAAAGGAGAAACAAACAGGGTTAAATACACAAACACAATGAAGACTAAACGAGACACAGGTGAGAACAATGAAGAGTGCAGGCAGTGAGAGAGGCCAGGAATTGTGGGAATTTGTAGTTTTACACACGGACAGTGAGACTCAGGGTGGACAACAGGGAAAACGTGACATCGAACGGGATCGGTGACGGGTGAAACGGAAAACACGGAGCAGACAACACGGAAACATGACATAAACGTGATGGGTGAAACAGAGAACATTGGGCAGACAACACAGGAACGTGACACCGAGATCATCGTCTGTTTGCTCAACCCGAATAGGCATTTCTCTTTATAAATTAACAAAATGTTCAGACAGTCTCTTGCAGTTTTTTCCGACACATTCAGGATCATTACTCGCTTCGTGTCTGCGCTTGCAAAAATAATATTTTAAAGGCTCATTATTATGGTTAAGTATTTCTCTGTATTGTTCATTCTTGATTGTTTAGAGGCAATTCGGTCAGTGCCTAAAATGTATCAAACTCGATACCCAGCCCTACTACTGAATAAAACATTTTAGATGCACAGCATGAGTAAGTGTTTTTTTTCCTTTATATTTAGAATATTGTGATTCAAAATGTTAAAATATGGTTATCATTTACTCACAAATTTTTCAACGGCTACAGCTACTTCTTAAGCAAAGACTGCAATGTGCTCATGTGTTTATGTTTTCAGTTTGACAAGAAATGTGTTGAGATCACTGCTCTGTTTCACTGATAACGTCTCTGACTCGAGCAGCATGGTGGCAGGGGTTTGTGTGTCCACGGCAAACACGCATTCAGATCTGCCTTAGTTCCGCTATGCAACACCCATATTTTCACAAGCCAATTTACAACCAATGGATAAACTCAAATCCCTGCCCTACATCTTTATTTTGTTCGATAAGCTGTTTCACTCGGAAATATGTCACAATACGGAAGTAAAGTCGGTCGGAACTTCTGTTTCATGCCGACATTCATCATATCTATAGTCGCCTGTGAGAGCTATTCAAGCACCATTAGGGAGATATCACTGAGCTAAGGCTTACTCAATTTTTTTGCTATATTTGCAGTCACAGTGACTTAATCTACACCCTCTATGATTATGATAAACTATAATCCATTGTTTGTGAAATCTAATGCCCGACTGTTAAACACACTGCCGTATTCCGGCCTGTTCAGTTGTGAAGTAAAACAGGTTTTGTAAGAATTTGTAATGTAAGATTTCATCTATTGAATTTCATTCTTATTGTATAGCCCATAGAAAGCAATCTGTAAGTGCAACAGGACCACTAAAATCTATCGAGATTCCTGTGTAGAAGAAAAAACACATTAATATGTAAATGGCAGGGAACTATTTTTTGTTGATACACCGAACTGCAGACCAAGACATGATGTATCAAACTAGATAAATTTAAATAGACAGGTTAATTTGTCTTTTTAGTTTGAGCACATCTTAAAGTTTAATCCAGATTAAGATTAATCCAAGAATATACAGCAATTTGTTAATGAACCTATAATAGTTGCCATTCTATTTAATGACTAACACACTTGTTGAGGTCAGAAGAGCCATGTGTTTATTTAAGATGATAAGTTTCCAATAAATGCCCCACCTACTACAGCTGCAAACTAGCCAGACACTCACATATCTACAAAGTCTGTTGGCACTCCTGTATGTAAATGTGTTGATTTATAGACGAGGTTCCTTTTAGAGCTGTAATATGCAGTATGTTTCCTTAAGTTTTGACATGAATGAAAAATGTCTCGTCATTTTTAAAAGATTTTGATCATTTGGTGATAGATTTTGATGATATTTGAAACTGTACCATATTTCTTTAATGGTATAGATATGCTAATTTGTAGTGTTTATATTGGACAAACATTGTTTAATGTAAATAATAACCCCTTTAGCATTTAGACCATTTTCTTAAGCTTTCCAAATAGACACTCACACATATACATTATCTTGAACCAACACTACAACCAGTTAAAGAACACTTTTAGTGCAACATCAAACACTGTGAAAAAAGGCACTACCTTAAATTTCAGCTTGTGAACAGAGGGACGTCAAGGGAGAAAGGTCAAACTCACAAGGGGCCTGGTGCAAAGCCTTCTGCAGATCTATATCTGGAACAATAAACTTGCAACAATTTTTTACATCAGAGGTCATTTCTGGAGTGGCACTTGCACTTGTTGTAATCGCGATGGATTTTACCAATGCACTGGATGAGATCAAATAGTGCTGTGATGTCATATACTGTAGATTTGTGTCTCAGAGTGAACACGATTACTTCCTGGTTTCACAGGACCAGAACCCATGCATCAGAGATTGTTTGCACAACACATAATGTGAAATGTGAACAAGTTTGAACTGATGCAAAGTGGGGTCACTTTTAGGGTACATGAACATTTGGAAGCAGCATGCTGATATCCAATGTGATCATGTTGGAAATGATGTGTATTACAGTGATTTTACAGTGGATAAGGGGTATTTTTAAGGACGAGCAACATGAAAAAACACACAGCCTTGAGTGGAGTATTGCTTTGATAAAACTATGGCAAAATCAATGTTTAAGTTAGATTTATTGATCAGATTAACAATCAGAATAAACAGTTATTTTGCCAAAGAAATATTGTTCATTAGCCAAACAGTAGGCTGTTTATTGTTGCTAAGCAGTGATGAAACATGCTAGGGATCGTTCACCCAAAAATGAAAATTCTGTCATCATTTACTCGCCTTCATACCATCCCAGATGTGTATGACTTTCTTTATTCTGCAAAACACATATTAAGATTTTAGAAGAATATCTCTGCTCTGTTGGTCCACACAATGCCATTGGTTAAATCATACCTTCTGAAGGGATCTGATAGGTATTGGAGAGAAACAGATCAATATTTAAAGGAATAGTTCACCAAAAAATGAAAATTATTTACTCACCCTCAGGCCATCCAAGATGTATCTGAGTTTCTTTCTTCATCAAAACAGAATTTAAGGATTTAATTTCAGGTGTCCTCCTTTAAACAATGCAAGTGAATGTACTCCATTTTTTGATGGTCCAAAATGCATATTTAGGGTGCATCAAAATAATCCATACGAATCCAGTCGACAAATAAAGTTCTTCTGAATCCAAACGACTGATTATTTTTAGAAACAAAATAATACTTATATACATCTCTGTGACGCGTGCTCATGAAAGGGATGACATAAGCTCGTTGGTAAGGTCACCCGTCACGTGGAGGAGGCAGGAAATGTGTCATTGTTTACAAGAGAAGGAGCGTTGTACAAAAGTTTAATTGACTTTGCTGTAAATTTTTATCTGTATAAGTGTATTGTTCAAAATGGTCGTTTTGGTGTGTGTATCCTGGATGCTTCAACCTTCAAAAACCCCAAAGAAAATGGATGGCAGGAACATTTTTTACTTTTCATAGATTGCCTATAAATGATCATGAGCGATTGAAGCTCTGTCTGGCGTATTGTGCTGATCCTGAATATCAATACACCCCTACCTACATTCTCTCAAATATTGGAGGGTATGCAGTGAACATTTTACCCCTGAGGATTTCAGACCATCGAAAGAAACAAAGGGTCGATATCTGAATTCATTGGCTGTGCCTGTGCTGTTTTTCCAGCGAACTCAGGTATATCAATGAGCTTATATCATCCCTTTCATGAGCACGCGTCACAGAGATGTATATAAGTATTATTTTGTTTCTAAAAATAATCAGTCGTTTGGATTCAGAAGAACTTTATTTGTCGACTGGATTCGTATGGATTATTTTGATGCACCCTAAATATGCATTTTGGACCATCAAAAAATGGAGTACATTCACTTGCATTGTTTAAAGGAGGACACCTGAAATTAAATCCTTAAATTCTGTTTTGATGAAGAAAGAAACTCAGATACATCTTGGATGGCCTGAGGGTGAGTAAATTATCAGCAAATTTTCATTTTCCTGTGAACTATTCCTTTAAGTCCTTTTTTTACTGTAAATCTACACTTTCACTTCAACATTCTGGTGTGGACATGACTTTCACATTCAGCCACCTTCTGGTTGGGGCTGTTCAATGGTGGAGAGCTATAATAAAAAAATACTTAAATAAATATTGATCTGTTTCTCACCCACACCTATCATATCGCTTCAGAAGTTCTGGTCACTTTTCACTTGCATTGTAAGGAAATACAGAGCTGAGATATTCTTCTAAAAATCTTTGTTTGTGTTCTGTAGAAGAAAGTAAGTCATACACATCTGGGATGGCATGAGGGTGAGTAAATGATGAGAGAAAATTTCCTTTTCGGGTGAACTATCCCTTTGATATAAAACTAAACTGTTGTGCATTCACAGGTGTGTTTACCCTATATCAGCTGGATGGCTTGGAACTCGACTCATCAGAACTCAATATTCACATTCTGATATGATCTGGCCTTATCTGCCTTATCCCTAGCTTTGCCTTGTTCTCTCACTAGCATAATATAGTAAACACACACTCGTAATTGACATTTCTGGCTTATGGCAGATTAGAGCAGAGGTAAAGTACAGTATGCCTTTGAAACACATCATGAAATAATGCTGCACTGTCAATATCGCTGTCATAAGGCCCCATCTGAAATCACTCACCCAACAAGGTTTAAAGAGTGACATTAATTGCGCTATATTTGGAGCGAGTGTGTCCTTTACTTGGAGCTAATATAGGGATAGTTGAAATGGTCAGGGGCTGGAATGACAGGGCTCTCACCGCAGCTGTCCATTCCTTCAGTCAGACTTTTGAACCCTTGACTGCACCTCCTCTGACCACTTCCCTTTAAATCACTCTGTCACTGCTCATCTCCTCAACGCAAGGTGCACAGATATCAGGTCCTACCCTGACCCCATGACCCCCATCCCCCCAACAATCTCTCTCTGCCTCTCTTATAGAGGAGAAAGGGACTAGTCGTCACACTTTTTACTCCAGTGAATGTTTCTCAGGATAGGTTTATTATTGAATGTCCTTAAACTGTACCTAATGTACCTTAAAATCTTGGTCACCTAAAAGCTTTTTAACATTTCTACTGTCATTGCCCATAAAAAAAATATATTGTTTATTGAAGTTCACATCTTGTAACAGCATGCCCCATCACACTATATGGGTGAGTAAAACAGTAAAAAATTATAAAACACAAAACAGCTCAAATATTAATAATAATAATTAAAAGGCAAAGTACAGAAATATAAAATTATTGTTTTGGACAGAAAATATTGTAATTAATAAATTATAGAAGTTTATAACATTTAAAACACTTGTGACAACTTGCCCCTACACAGTGTCTCGTTCTCTCCTTTCAGGGAACCAAGGTTACTTGAGTAACCGGACTCTCCTCAACCACCACAAGTGTGCAGCATCCACCTGGATGATGCAACGGCAGCCATAGTGCGCCAGTATGCTCACAAAACCAGCTATTGGTGGAGAGGAGAGAGTAGAGTTATAGAGCCAATTCATGGATGGGGATTATTAGGAGGCCATAATTGTGAAGGGCCAATGTGGGGAATTTGGCCAGGACACCGGGGTTACACCCCTACTCTTTATGAGTACTCTTCACTCTTTAAGTGCCCTGGGATTTTTAATGACCACAGAGAGTCTCATCCGATGGACAGTGCCTTTTTACTGGGTTCAACTACAGTTTCGCCTTCCAAAATGTCAAACAGCCATCAAGACCAGCACTCACTGAATATGATGCAATGGCAGGGTTTTCCCCAGCTTGAAATTCTTCATGTGTAGGATAATGGACCTAATGCACTCGTCAGTCAAATGAGCCAACATGGCTAATTAGTCGAGTTTCATTCCTAGAAAGGAAATTTGCTGACTGGGTGCCAGCACACTCTTTGTCCAGTTGACCCGTCCCAACTGCTCCAGGTGCATGAGCAAGAAATTTCTGTGCTTGCATGCCTGTGCCTCTGATTGAACTAGTTTAAGCCAATCGTCGTGATAATTTAATAAGCTCAGTTTAAGTGTAGCAAGCTCCACGTTAACACATTTTGTTGGGCCTCATGTTTTCAGCTATAAGACAAAGGCTGGCCTGCACAGTCGTAAAGCCTGACCTCAGGCCTACACACAGTCATAAAACCTTACTGATAACAACCATGCCAAAATCAAACAAAGGGAGTCCAAAACAGACTGCAAATCCCAAGAAGCCTTGTTCACTTTACACATATTTGTGAAATTCCAAAGGATCGATCTCTCAACTCCTACTTGATGAGGCGCACAACAGAACGCCCCTCAACCATGACATCATCGGGAGTGGAAACCACTGAGATCCATCTGGGCATCGCTTCCAGCAACATTGCGTGCCATAAATAGACGCAGCTCAACGCTGCTCTCAGGTGTAGCCTTGTTGCACAAGGAAGTAACGTACAACTTCAAACTGTGGCCATACAATCTCTATTTCGCTGGACAAGTTGAGATTACTCCGTATTCCACCAAACACTCGGAACGGATCCGAAGGAGACCACCAAACAATCCTCATCTTCATCTTTTTGCCTGCAGAACTGAAAAAAGAAGATTTCTCTTCCCTCTTCAACCGAGACGACTTTGCTGATTTCTCCGCCAGCCCGCCGAGAATCAGCAGCCGTACAGCCCACCGACAAAGTGAGGAAATGACCTCCCATCATCACCTGAGCCTTGAGGAACCGAGTCGGAGTTAAAGGATGGATGAACCCACATTCTACCTGCATCCTCACGTGATTCAAGTATGAGGTTTATGTCTGGGCAGAGATAGATTATTGGAGTGTGTTATTCTTGTGTATCAAGGTTATTGCTTGTACAGTTTACGGACCGCCGAGTCCACTCATTGCTGCTAATAATACTCAAGGTATTACTGTAATGTACTGTTATCATGAATGAGATTTGCTGTGTTGTAGTCCAACCATGTTGGACTGTTGTGTATTTCCACCATCGCAGGTGTGTCCAGAGTTTATCCATTAAAGAACCAAAGACCCTGGGATGGTTTACGAGCCGTTCACTGTCTCTGAGTGATAAACTAACAGTTGCTTTCTCTTCCACAATCGCGAAACCAGTTTCGGTGCCACCACTCTGTTCTCTCTTTCTCATACTAAACACACACACACACACGTGAAACATACCCACAAACACATTTGTCTAGTAGATAATTTGGTGAAAAAGTTTTTCAGCTTTGTCCTGAAGTTATTGTACAAGCGGAGATACTCGGTAAACAGGCAGATACCATTATCCGGCATCCTCCACATACAAGGCCATATTTTCTCGTCGGAAACCTTGTGTGACATACACTCATGAGAGTCACGTCTGTCATTTTGTGTGTCACTCCTTACACACACACACACACACACCCCCACATACACCAATTCACACACATACCTTCCTCTCATGTGTTATAGGCGTATTTTGTTACCATATCTAATCATGTCACTGTTTAGTTTGTAGTTCGAAGTCAGAAGTTTATTGACTGCATTGTATTGATTATTAATTGATTGTAAGGGGATTTATGGAAAGGAGGAGGCGAGAACCGGCTTGATAATATAAATAATAGTTTATTGAAGAACTAAACAAAAAGACAAACACACAAAGGTGTCGGACAGCTGCCCGTAAATCTCTCTCTCTCTCTCTCTCTCTCTCTCTGCACTGCAGCTTCCAGTCAGCACTTATCCCTCTAGGAGGCTTGATTAACCTGATTAGGGGCCAGGTGTCACATTTATATTACTGCATCAATAAACTTTGTTATATTTCAAAGAGAAGTGTTTTGGTCTGTTTTGCATACACCTGTGACCAGGCTTCATTGTTTTCCTTTTGAATATCGATGCTCTCCGGACATCGATTTTCTTAAGAAAGAAATCCTATATTGAGACTGTTATGCTGTCTGGTTATAAGTCCCTGATTCCAGGGTGGTGCCCCGGCGATATATATCCTTATTAATGTTCTATAGATTTTAGTAATTGATCTTTATCTTTGATGAATGTTGAATTTGAAGGATCAGTAAGCTAGTGTTAATTTTAATCAATGTTCCATTGATTTTAATAATGAATTATTATCTTTGATAATAATTCATATTCTATTGGTTATCTTTGACGATTGTTGATTTAAAGGATTAAAAAGCTAACATTGATTCTAATCAATGTTCTATTGATTTTAATAATTAATAATTATCTGTGATAATTATTAATTACTGCTAATAAACAAACCCGCTCCTGAACGTAGCGCACAACAATTTCGTGAATATATGAGGAGCCAAAGACAACCCGAACGTAAGACCTGGAATTGGAATGCAGTCCCCTCATATCCATTTTTCAGGTAGATAGATATACAAACCAGTCCAGAGGTGCAGATATGAGACAGTATCTGCCTCTGAGACACCATCTTAAAGACTTCTTGATTATCCGATTCAAGGGGCTCAGGTACAGGATGGGCTGCAACCCAACACTGTTCTTGACGATTAGAAAGTAACGGCTGAAGAAGCCTCTCTTTTCTTTGCCTGTCGGCATGCTTTCTATCGCATCTTATCTGCTGCGAATTTGGCCAACTTTATTTGGTTGTGACTGTAACCTTGACCAACCGTTTTGGAGATTTCAGTCTTTCCCTATTCAAGTAGATAGGAGCTGCATTTTTAATGCCTCTTGAATCCATAGAAAATAGCTGTACAGGACTGATCTTTCCTTGAAAGGGTCTTTAGCTTAGTGAGCGCATTTCACACCACATTAAAAGAAGTTGCGCACATTGGTTCTTCCATCATCGTGGCAAATTTGGAAGTGAGAACGTGATCAAGTTTATAAAATAAGGGAAGTTCCAGATTTTTTTATTCGTATAATGCTTTTCATGACACATATGGTTGTAAAGCAGCTTTACAGAAAATGATGAATTAACAGAAATGATGCTGTTAGGTCTTAAAGTCCTCATTGTGTGGTTTTAATGAATAAAGTATTAAATTAATGACCGTAGTTCATCTGAAAGTATTCTTTTACATGTACAAACAATGGTAGAGCTTTAGTGTCAGCCACATTCATGTTGGGAGTAATTGAGTTGTGTCTCTTAAATGCAGATGAAAAGATTTCATAATCCTTCTCATGTCATAAGAGAGCCTTCTAGATCTTGTTCAAATGCCTTGTGCCGATTCTGAACCCATGTGATTCTATTGCGACACTTTTTTTTGGAGTTGAATTTCACATGACAGTTCTTATTATATATTTTGATGCCTCATCATGTTGTTATGAAGTCTTCTTTTAAGGTAACAAGTATGGCCCAGTATGTTTTTTTAAATATCAGTCATAAATGCATTGCACAGGTGCCATAATCTAATCCACAAAAGGACTGGATATGATTACATATCTCTGTCACAACTTCAGAAGATGATGTTTTTCCAACCTCTTAACTATCAAATAAATACCTCTTCAGTAGTTTGCAAGTTATTGTAATCCTGCTTAGAGGATAGTGTAAACGTGTGTGGCTTGCTGTCCTGGGCAAAGGGCTCATGACTTGAGGCTTGACCTGAGCTCAAATACCCCCACAGACTTTGATATTAGTTATTAGTAAATAGATAGGAGGAGAAAAGGGAGATGGAGGGGTGCCATGTAGAGGTAAGCGGCTGTTAATATATGCTTACTCTGGTGATGTGATTGGTCGGATTAAATGACCTTGCTCCTCCCGAACCTAGTTTATAAAACTCCATTTTAGTAGTTTGCAAGTTAATGTAATCCTGCTTAGAGGATAGTATAAATGTCTGTAGCTTGCTGTCCTGGGTAAAGGGCTTGAGGCTTGAGGCTTGACCTGAACTTGAATACCCCTAAAAGATGTCAGCAAAATGGGACAGCAAGCTGCTGTCTACGGATCCTTGTGTATGAGACAAGATTAAATATATTGCGAAGTCTCTTATCTAATGTCGCTTGCTTATTTTGTGTGAGGTAGGTAGAAGTGCCAAAGAGAGTGAATTCAGGTTGAAGGACTGAAGGGACAGTGCCGGTATGGGCATCCCAAGCCATGAATGAGGGATCCCATGATACAAATGAACGAGAATGGCTCACGCTGTGTTCGGACAGGGAATCAATTACAGAAGATAGATAGATAGAAAGTTAGGGAGAGCCCTTAGCATGATTGTGTTGAAGGTGTCTGCAATGCCCTACCACGGGGTCACCCCCACAGTCTGGCAGAATCCTGAACGGAGGTGACCTGATCTGTTTTACTCTATTTGATAAGGTATCTGATTGTCTAGTTGTCTATGATGTGGTGGTCTGAAATGGTGGGATGGATTCTTGGGTAAAATTTTTCCATGGTAGTGAGTTCTGAACATCGAAGGAAGCTGAAGAAGGTGGGGATGGCCATTGCGTCTAGTGTTTTTGAGGTGTTTGGAGATATTTAGCCCCGGTGAAGGGAATTTGGACATTAGATGAGCAGGTCGATGGTGAAGTAGCCTAGTATTGGTTCTGGTGGGTTGGGATTGTGAATGACCTTGATGAGCAGTGAGATCCTGGGATGGCTTATTGTGGGGGAATTTTTTCCAAAAATGTATTTGTGGAAGAAATGGATGCTTAGGTACTCTGTAATAGTACCGGGGTGAAGGTTTTTGGTTTTATTGAGTTGTGAGGCGAAGGAGGACACAGAGAGGAGAGAAAAATCGAGAAATGGCAGATTGTACTTTAGGTGGAAATCTTTGAAGCATTTCCAAGCTGTCCGAAATCTTTGTAGGGTTCAGGGGGAAATGGCTTGAAGAATAGAGTCCTGGGGGGTATGGAGAAAGAGTCTGGGAGGGTGACATCTTGGAATTTCAGTTCTGGACAGGGATTGGTGTCGGGTTATCTTCTAGGGCCAAGGCACTGTATCTCTGGAGGAAAACAAGAAGGAGTCAGCCATATGGATTATTTAGCCTGGAATGTTCCTGCTTTAATTATGGTTAGCTGAGGAGAGATTTGGGACAAAGTTCACTTGTAGATGCAACCTCACTCAAGGAATGGGTCTGGAGTAGGAGAGATTAAAATGGTAGAAGGGAGGAAGATAAAGTGAAGAGGGGAATGAGTCTGGAGGGGGGTTCACCAGCAGAGGCAAACTCACGTGGGAATCCACTGTAGTGTCCCATGGATAAGAAGGAGAAGAGGGATGTAGGTTAGCAGAGAGAATAGGTTACATTGAAAAACTAAGGCATCTGGAACATATGTGAGGCAATGTCAGGATACTTGCTTGCATGGCATTTGTGATATGAACAGGCTAAATCCTCAGGTGTGGGATCACATGGTATTCAATGGTAGAGCATGTGATTCATGTGAGAATGTTTAAAATTAATTTACTGAGCTCGCTTGAAGCTACGAGAGACGTGATCTGCATGACATAAGATGTAGGATGAATGGGATGAATCCACAATTTTTAAATCATGCAGCAATTAAGTTGTATGGTCAAGCTTGTAAATAAAGTTTGTGATCAAAAGATTCGATCAAATATAGAGAAGACTGTCTGTAAAATAATGTGATAGATTGATTTACCTGCACGAAACGTTTGTCCTGATGGGAGGAGGGAAAGATATGTTATAGTGTAGAGCTGAGTGGAAGTTTGTTGCAGCGCTTGCTTCATGTTATCGAGGCTGCGCAGCGAAGCGAGCTCAAATGCGGACAGGAGACGAGTTTGCGGAATGAGTATGAATGGGTTGGGACATGGCTCGGGATTCATCTTTTGCAGAGCCGAATTGGCTCGTGTCTGCTCTGAAAGAGTCTGTGTAAAACTGCGGTGTGCTGTGTGATGGTCAGAGCGAGTGCTGGGCTGTTTCACATGTATAGAAGCAGCCAGTTTGAGGAAGCAACTTCATACTAAGCGAATGGAGCATAGAAAGAAAGAGCAAAAATTGAACACTTAACGTGGTGGCAGTCAGTACTGCTAAAACAAATGAGATGCTGTGGCAGCTTCTGTTGAATGATGAGATTGTTTGGATGGAAGAACTTTCTGATGAAGTTGCATCCGATGGTCCGAGTCGCTTGCGTGTGTCTGTTAATGGGGAATGGGTGGGGACAAATGCCGGAAGACTTGACGCCATGTAGATGTAAGTGGCTGTTGATATAAACTTAATCTGGTGATGTGATTTGTTGGATTAAATGACCTTGCTCCTCCCGAACCTAGTTTATAAAACTCCATTTAATATAGAAAGTTGTGAGGGTGCACCAAAGGATATGAACAGACAGTCTGCCATGCCCCCATCTGCCTTATATGCCTTATGGTGCCAAAATATGCCCAGGATTCTCAAGAAACCCCCAAAACAATTAAACATATTATTATTTTTAAAAACATTGAAGAGAAGGGAAGGGGTTCGTGATTACAGTATTTCAACCCCTTAAAGCAACATTTGTGTTTATTATCACAAAAAATTATCTGGACCCATCCCTCCTTTTCTTTAAAAAAAGCAAAAATCAAGGATACAGTGAGGCACAATGGAAGTGAGTGGGATACATTTTTTGGAGGGTTTAAAGGAAGAAATATGAAGCTTATAATTTTATATATAAAAAACACATTAATTACATTAATTCTTCTGTTAAAACTCATGTAATATTTGAGTTGTCTAAATCTTTGTTTTCATCATTTCATAATTTAAGGGTTTTAGGGTGTACAAATTATGTCGTCAAGGCAACATATTTGTAAAATTGGACAACTTTACACAGAAAAGGTTAGGAAGCAATTTTATTTTAACTAAAATAATGTTAACATGCATATTTATCATTTGTCTTGTTTTTAAGATGTTTGGTTGTGTTTACTGGAAAGCAAGACAATAAAAATGACTAAGAAAAAGATTTCTTTGCATTATTATTGATTTAATTGGAATGCATGATTTAATAGAAAGAAGATTTTATTGTATAACAGCAGTGTAAAATGTAGTTTATGTGCATGTTATTTATTATTATGTTTACACTAATATTTAAGTATGGTGACATCCCTCACTAGGCTAGCAGTCTTCCACTTTCAGAGTCTTGCTTGAGGATTAAAAAGAGATAAAAGCAATCTTAGAATATTATTACATTAATTTTAAGTTGCTCCGCAACTAGAAGATTAACAGTTGTTGCCGTTGGTTAGAGAAAACACACTATACACAAAGACTTGTAACATGAGACACATGGCTGGATTTAAGGGGGGCATTGATTCCCTTTGATAAGATAATTGCAACAGGATTCTGATCCGACAGAATGAAAAAGAATGGATCCCTGTATGAAGCGTGTTCTCTTTTCAAGTTATTGTGATAAATTATGTTCTGAAGATACAGTACTTTAAGCCGTTTAAACATTAAGAATGCCCTCTTGCTCTTTGCAGCTGGCCATTATGAATGCCAGGGATGTCATGTGAATTAAGAATTCCATACTGCAGTTAAATTGTTTGGGCTTAAGCTAATTGTAGCCATTTGATTTCTAGGAAAGGACCTTATTCACAAAAGTGCCATCTTTAATTTTTTATGGGAATGAATGAGAGGCTGTGAGGGATAGACTAGACATACAGTCTCTTCAACACGAGATTTAGGCTGTTAATTGACTTTGGATGTATTTTTGAAATATTTTGGGGACGTATTTATTGAAAAGATGTTCATTTATATATATATATGACATGGTTTAGGATATGTATAGAATAAAGCAATGACATGTTATTTTTGTAGTGGTGCTTTTGATTGACAGCCAGATTAAATTTTCCCTAACTTTCCCCAATATGTTTCCTCACAGGACTTGACTATATCAAACAAAATTTCAGTGAGCAGGTGGAGGAGATCAAAGAGGAAGCACCGAAGGAGGAGGAGAAGAAGCCTTCTGGCAGCCCTTTTTATCGCCGTGGCACCACTCCCACCCACTCCCCTGCCCAGATTCCAACGCCATCACCCCCTCAATCCCCTCAGAAGAGCGAGCCCACCAACCCCAGTGTCACCCGGAAGATAAGCAAAGACAACAGCAGTATAGCTCGAAAGATAAGCAAGGACGGTACTAGTGTAACACGAAAGATAAGCAAAGAAGAGAGAGCTTCAATTGTGGCTGAGATCACCAAAGTAACCACCTCTCCTCCTGTACTAGCCATTAAACTGCAGGAAGTACCCCCTCCAAAGCCCTCCAAAGCACCTGAGCCCCTGCGTAAACCTGCAAGCACAGGTAATGGACAGCTACATACTGCTTATCACAGTTATTATGTGAATCCGGTGGCAAAGATCCCACCACCAGAGGAACCAGAGGATGAAGAGCCTGAGATGACACAATCTAGCCTGGCTAGGATGCCTCCACCTCCTAAAATGGTCAGGACACCCACTCCCAAACAAGAGCCTAAGATCAGGAAACAAGAGTCTATTAAACCAAAGAGTTTAGCAGAATCCAAGAAAGCCAGCTTAGAGATTGCCATTGAAAAAGTGGAGGAAGAAAATGTAAGTGGTAGCATAAGTTTTATGATTTGTTTTAAACAGACTTTTACAGATGTAAGGGTTATGGATGGTTGCTTTCATTGTTGCACCTTGTGTCTTTTTTAATCAGGGTCCTAACTCAATTTTGGTTGCCATGGTGATGCTTTTGAATATTGGATTGGCAATCATTTTTGTCCATTTCCTGACATGAAAGAGTACCAACTCAGGTAGGATTGTGTGTGTGCGTGCTGTGTGTGTGTGTGTGTGTGTGTGTGTGTGTGTGTGTGTGTGTGTTTATTTTTCTTTCTTTCCTTTGTAAAAGGATAGTTTGGGATTACTTCACACAAATTTAGGCCATGTCTAATACAGTTTTCAGTTTTGCAATGTCAGTTTTTTAGAGAGTGAAAGTCGCTGTTCTAGTGGGGATGAGAGATGTAAATGTAGCAAGACTATATATATAAATACATACTCTATAAATATAATATAATACAATTTTGATTTTCTTTTATTATCCTAAACATCTCTTAGATGTCAATTCACTAAAACTTTGAGCCACTTTTGCGTGTGGTATTTCAGCGCCAAAATTTACTAACCACCCACAGCATAGTTTAAGAAGGTGTAATAATCCGCACTGAAATTTAACTTAATGTGTCCGTATATGTTTCATGTATGCTATACCTCAAGACGTAATCCTGTATTATGGTTCATCCTTTAGTGATGTTGGTTGGCAACACACACAGATGTGTCAATGACCTTTATGAAATCCAGACGGCACCAGGCAGTGTCCAGCATGGCAGAGGGAGCTAAAGAATCAACATATGTGAGTTTGAAACACAGAGCGTAATCATTGCAAATGACTTTGTCAAATGTCACATAGCTCTGGCAAAAGTTGAAGAGAGGAAAATATTTTGGGGGGAAAATTACAGTTAAAAATGGAAAACAGGAGAAGAGAATGCTCTGTAATGTCATTCATATCTACTAATGGAAAGCCTTAATATCTGATATGTGCAGCCACTCCATAGGCCTCTGGCTTCTGGCAGAGACTTTACTGAAAATGTTTGATGATGCAGTTTTATGTGATGGGCAAGAACAGCTGCCTTACTCATTTACCAACTGACGTGTAACTGGGAGATGCACTTGCAGTGCCAGAGGAATGCGTTCATGGGACTTTGTCGCAGTAGCAGGCGCTCTTGGCCAGAGTAAACCAAACACACCCACCAGTGTCACTAATCCGTCTTACATCCTGTAATAACCCACCACAGTTTCTTCTAGCATCTCCTGCATTCTTCTCAGAAGCTCTTGAGTTGATGCTCCCTGTACTGTACTCATCACATTTGTTTTGTTTTTTCGTGTACTGTTCTTTCTTTCATTTATGTTTGTTAACCTCAATCACAATTGTGTTTGAATTCAACCTAGATATACCTGTCGCAAATCCCACTTTTTGTGAGTTTTGCTATAAAGGTATAGTTTTCAAAAATGAAAAAGAATATATTATTTATTGATAATGTGCAATATGATAAAAGAATTTATGAGTAGAGAGTTATATTTTTCACCAATCAGGAGCTTTGCAGTTCTTTCACATTTGTTCTGGTATTCAGTCCCCAGTTGTTACATTATATGGGGTAAGTTGTCACAACAGACACTTGTAAAATTTAACCCATAAAAGATTTTCAAGGTAAAAACAATTATTGGAACATCAGAAATAGAATATTATTAATTATTTTATAAAATAATTTAATTTAATATTCTAACTGAAATTGGAAAACAGAAGTTGTAGTTGCAAAAATTACAATGTATGCACTACATATGACAACTTGGCTCATTTAAAATTTGACAACTTGCCCTGACCTGACCATTATGAAAAAATACTCTTGCCCAAAGAATGCAGTTGAAAATCTCAATATTCAAGACAAGGAAAAACATAAGCAGAATTCAAAGGGAAATTGAATTAAACATTTTAGCAAGACAAACATGAATAATAGGGGGAGAAGTGTTGACAGGTATTGGGTATGTGATTGCCCACATTTCAGTGGCCAAGCCCACACAGATTATGGCAGAACCAAAATCAGAAAGTCTTATAAAGTGTGTTATTTATTGAATTCTGGGAATTGTTTGTCATGTTAATGTAAATTACGCATATGCCATTATGCATGCTATGTTGTGGAAGAGTTCTTGTGCTTTAAATGTCAGGTATGACATGCGACTGCAGATGTTTTGATGTGGAACTTCTAAAAAAAAATTGAGAGCTTGCTTGCATGTTTGTGACCTTGAATTCTTGGGATATCAAAAGTCCGAAAGCATTCAGTGCCACAGTTGGGGTGGTGCTGGAGGAAGTAGGATGTTGCCTTTAAAAGTCTTTATCAGTACTTCTGTTTACCTCAAAATAAATTAGGAAAAGGAAAATGATGATGAAGAGATGAAGTCTTTGTCTTAAAACTGTAGGATGCAAATTCTGACTGATTGAATCTTTGGGAATTGACTTTAAATGTGCCACTATATTGTAAGTGTGTTTTGTTTTGATTTGTTTTGTTATATCCTGATCATTTTACTTTTATTTGTTATTCTGATCATTTGTGCATTTTCCCTCTTCAGAAGGTTTATTAAAGATTTATTTATTATATATAGAAATATAGATATTGTTTTTAGTGTTTGGTTAGTGTAAAGGGGCTTGGGAAAACTACTTGTAGTTTTTGTTGCATGGGGTCTTTAAAATGCACTAATGACTGTTAATATTACATTCAAAACAACTGTTCTGAGGGAAAATATGCTGGGGCATAAAACTTACACTTACTAATGTTTTATATATAATAAGGCATATTGTTCAAGCATTGTGTTTTCATAGAAAGAGACTCAAAAACTCTGATTCAAGGGTTTTTTAATGCATTTCCCTATATTTTATGAATATTGGGCATTGATCAAAACATTTTGCAGTGCAATGTGTATGGGCCCTTTCATATATTTTCTAAATGAGAGATTTAAGCTCTTATGATAACAGGGCAGAGTAAGGAATTATTTTTCTAAAAACAAATGTTGCACAAACAAAACAAAACAAAAAATATTTATATATATATATTAAAGGTTTATTCTATTTATAATCATTTTTACAGAGCACAGCCATTACAATAATGAATTCTATTATATTTTTCTATAGAAGTGCACAACTGTATTTTGTCAAAAGTAGTATAACTCTTTCAAGCGTACATGACATCAAACCTATATTTGATTCAACGTCATTTTTAAATGTTGAGAATCAACAAGATGCAGGAATTATTCTTTGAACCATTCTGTTACATTAGACATTATATATAGCCCCATGTTTTTCTGTAATTTGAAAAGTTGTTTATCTGTATAATAAAAATTGTTATGCCTTGTAAGTCTGGTCTCTTTATACCGCTACACTATTTATGTATGTACACTATTTTTCCCCTTTGTCATGCTATTAGAACTATATATTTATAAAAAAATAAAATGTTTCTAGGTTTGTTGCTCGCTAACTGTTTATCAGACTGGAAAATTTTCATTTTGCAGACTTTATCAGTCTTGTGTCGTAACTGATCTTTTCAATACAATGGTGGTTGATTAAAAAAAGACCCAAAAGTACCTTCTGAAGGCATACAATACATCATTCATGAGAAATATCCTGAAAGGTAATCTGTCAGTGAAAATCTTGACGTCCATTGCTCATTCATGATCACTATGAGAGAAGCTTGTTCACAGTTGCACAAGTTCACTCAAAACTTATGTAGTTTTTAACACTACACAACGCAAGTTCTCGTGTGAGAGCATGTTTAAGTATTCAAGCTTTGATAAACCTCCACAGCCCCCTGTAGCACCACATGGTTTTTCACTTTTATTGGTTCATTCTGTACTAAATGCAGGTTACAGTACAGCGCATGTTGCTATGAATACTCTAGCTGTTTAAAATACTTTCAGCGTTTCACTTTTGCATGACTAAATGCAGACATGCTTAGCGTGACCACCATGCTACAGAATCAGTTTCACATATGTAATCTTAAACGTCTTCAGAGGCCAAAGCTGTGCACCTTTTAAAAAGCGAAAATAACGCGGTTGCTGAGATTGTATTAAGATTAGTAAGCAGTGAAGGGATATGGCTGGTTATGTGTTTTCCTAAAACTAGAGCTGCTAAGACATTAGCTTAGGCAAAATTACCTTTTATGTTTAGCTTATATCATCAGCATCAATGCATCACTCTGAATAACTGTTTTAATAATGTGCTGCTATATACGTGTATACTCTAATATACTGTAATTCCAGATCTTTTTAATAACAGTTTAGCTTTGATCATTTACATTTGATCATCCTACAAAGAATGAAAGTTCATGTATGTAGTGATTCACAATTTGCTCTTAATTGTAAGCACTATGACAAACTACTATGAAAAAAAACACAAAAGTCTGAGCAGACTTGGCAAATGACTCATGTACTGGTAGTCAAAACAAACCTGGTTTCTGCTTTCCCACATAAACAACTGTCACAATGTAGAATGCATCTATCTGGATTGTTTTGTTACAATGTACAACATCCCAGATTGTTTATAAATTCAGAATGGGCCAAACATATTCTGGTGGATGGATTTCATACCCTAACATGTACATGTTTATTCATAATGATTCTTGAATGTAGTTTGCTCTATTTATATAATGCATGGCATTTGAAATAATCCACTGTAATTTAAACAGGGACGTGCTGACAAAGGATACATTTTTTTCCTTTTTTGTTTTTTTTTTTTTTACAAAAATTGCATTATCTGTGAATTTATTTAGTGGATTTCAATGATAATACACACTATTAGATAAATATATTATAATTAAATCAAGGGCTATATATAAGAGATTGGTTACTATAAATCATAGTTTATGAAAAATTAGATTTGTCTTAAACATTGGTTTAAATGTTGATACATAGGAATACAAATCTTGGTTCTTTGTTCCCTTTAGATATGCACACATATGAAATGAGAAGTGACAGAGCTGTTACAGGAGCTCGGTCTGGCTTCAGGCTCACTGGATTACTATGAAAAATCAAATATGACAAGTTGCTCTCCTTTTTAGAGAAAAAAAAATCAAAGCATGCCTACATTCTCTTCATGTCCTTGTGTACATAAGACCTACTGACCTTAATTTATTCAGGTCCTAACCAAAGAGATCCCAAACCTCATGCAAATATTTCAAAACAAATATGACATTTATGTAGTGTTTTTGCATAGAAGGATACAACGGGGCCAAAGGCACAAATTAGCTTTTATTCTGGAGACAAAATGTATCAAGAATTAATACATTTCTTTTTATTGAATCTTGATGGAGCAACAACATTTGTGTGAAAATAAATAATAACAGAAGGTTGTTTTGATTCCAATTTTTTTAGAATTTTTTTAAAGGTGTCAAGGGGGCTATTACCCAAAGTGTGGATTTACAGTGATATAGTGTAGATATTGGTACAATAGTTCAAAAATTGTCAACTAAGGCAAATACTTTTGAAACAGCAACAAGCCTTTTTGAGTAACAAAGTAAGATCATACTTGTTCAAAATATCCTGTAAAGGATTAACCATTTCCTGTTCATTTCTATCACATCTGACATTTCATATCATCTCAACAAATGAATCTCCATTGTGATTGAATCAATCAATATGAGTCCACTTTGAACATTCTTTATAACAAATCTATTTGCCCCAATTAAGAAAAAAAAAATGTATGGGGAGTCTTTAACCCCTGCAACAGCAGGCAATCACCTGGACCACAGACGACTGTTCCCCAGGAGAAGTGTGAGGAAACTTTGGTGTCCCACCTCTCACTCTGTTTTAAAGAGGATGTTTTGGGATCACACATCATACTGCACATTAGGAAAAATGACCACAGCACCAGGAGAGTGGACGTCACCAAAGCTTTATTGTTTGGTATAAAGAACATCTTTTCCATTACATTCAGCCTGTTAAAAAAGGGAAAACACATATTTGGATTCAAATGAAAAAGGAACTCCTGTGTGCCACCTACATCCCCCCACATGAGTCACCCTATTATAATGAGGAGATCTTCTCTACGTTACAATCTGAGATCATTCAGTTTCAGTCTCTTGATAATGGGGATCTGAATGCAAGAACAGGAAAGGAACCATATTATATTAGTTCAGTTGTTTATAAGTACATTATTAATAACACAAATATACATCAAAATAAATGTTCCACTAAACCACATCAGAACTATGACAACACAAAAACAGAAATGGAAAACAAGTTTTGCAGCTCTGTAGAAGCCTAGGTCTCTACACAGTGAACAGCAGAACAAAGGGTGATTCTCTGTGTCTATTTACGTACTGCTTCTCTGTAGGCAGCAGCAGAGTCGACTATGCCATCACAGATTTAGACCAAAAAGGATCATTTACTTTGGTGATGCCACATCTACCTTTCTCAGACCACTGTCATATTGTCATTAGTCTGAACAAGTCAGCCAGTCTTCTACCATCTTCAAATCAGAAGTCTAAACTATATCCCCTCCCAACCAGATTCTTCTGGAGAAAAGACAGTCCAGCCCAACAGTGGCAGAGCTAGGGGGTGGCCAGGGGTTGCCGTGACCACCATGGACCGAAGCCTGGCCATCCCAATGGCCACCCCACTCGCAATTGATGTTTTAGTCATTTTTTTGGTAATTTTTTGGAACAATTTAGTTCTTTAGAGGTGAAATCATCTCTGTACAAATGTAAAATCTTAACATGTGACATCAAGGTCTCCAAACCTCTCTGTCCCGGGTGTCATTGTATCCACATATGACAACAAAGCTCAACAAAATGGAGGAAGCAATTGATAAAAATTCATTCTGGGAATTGGGGAACAACTTAAGTCCAAAAAAAGAACAAACCCAAATACCTGGACAGAACATTTTGGAATCCTTTATATACAAGATGAACAAAACCCCTCCTAAAAAACTCTGATATATAAACTACATAACCTGGAATGTATAATAAAGGGTCATTTAAATCATTTGGACAGCCCCATTTCATTGAAGGAAGCTCAAGAAAAGATGAAATCCCTCAAAAATAAAAAGTCTAGTGGATCAGATGGAATATGCAATGAGATGTTGAAACATAGCAGCCCAAATATGAGAGAAGCCAGTCTCAAATTATTTAATTTGCTTTTAAAATCGGGATACTTTACTGAGAATGACAAATTTGACCAAAATAACTACAGGGGCATTACAGTGTGCAGCAACCCAATATCTCCAAGAACCAGGGGCGTAAAAGTCATTTTAAAAGTTTGGGGGACACAGATGTCAGTAGGTGGCTCGAACAGGCCCAACACTTACAGTGCAGTATTAACATATTACAGTATATATTAACATACATGTATGAATAAAGTATTATATTATACAATTATTTACTTTTAATATTTGATGATTCAGTGACCATTTCTGTTGATGCCAGAAGATGGTGACAAATGAGTGTCTTGTGTGAATTGAGTTAGTCACTGAATCAATTGTCAAAATAATATTTTAAACCTTTAAATTGTGTATGTCTACAGACCTACAAAGACACGTTAGTAGAGGTTTTAAGCATAATAAGAACAAATCAAATCTATAATTTCCCTACAGTTTGTGAGCTGCTGAGCATGACTTTTATCATACTATTAACAATGATAGTCTTATAATAATTCTGAGTTTCAATAACGTCTGTATATTTTCATGTATAAAAAAAGCATGTCTACATATTCACTTCAGTAAAATGAATACGTAGAAAAAAGTGTTCTATGAACACAGCAGATCTATTTATTTATCTACAGTTTGTCGACAGGACACCAACATAGAGGTAAAAAACAGGAGCTGATAATACAAAATAGCTTTTATATTTAACACAGATCTAATAATCTGCTTAAATTGGCAAAAATAACCTATCAAACTATTACCTCACAAACATAATGTAAAAAGTATAACTTCATGAAGACTCATGTGCTGATATAAACTCTGCTTACAATGTGTGCTTAAAAGAAGGATTGTCTTTTGTTTTCTGCAGTGCATTTCAAGTAATGCTGCCAATCAAGAACGAAATGCCGATAAATGTCATCTCTATATTATTAATTTCAATCAACATCAATGCAAATAAAACCATGACTAAATGAGCATTGTTGGAAGCAACATTGTAGAAATGAACTGATCCGCATTGATTAGACTGACTGGCGGCCTATTACCTAAGGGTTGTTTCAGCTCAAGAAACTCATCTGTGATTTACTGGACGGTCGCTCAATCAGCCCAAAGTAAAAAAAATAAATAAATACTGTATACATATCCACCATTTGGACTTGGTATGGGTTTAGCTTGGAAAAGTGCGGGGGACAAAAACCACCTTATTTAAGAGCGAGAGGGACATGTCCCCCACGGCTGCTATGCCCTTGTCAAGAACACAAGATTTTACATAATTGTCGAATTGGATTCATGCCAAAACAGAGAACAACTGATCATATCTAATTACACGAAAGGCTCAATGTTTGAAAATTGCTGCAGTAGTTAGGCATTGTCAATCAACATGGACAAGTCAAAAGGAAGAGTCTTGAGGACAAAAAATACATGTTTACACTCAGGGGAACAAATCTTAGTCATATCACTAGTTTTACTTATCTAGGTCTGACAATTGTGGCCTCTGGACCATTTGAACTAGCAGTAAAAGACTTAACAGAAAAGGTTCGGCAGGTATATTATAGCATAAGTAAATCACTATATAAATTTAACCTCCCTAATAATTTATGGCTGAAAGTCTTTGACAGCATCATCAAACACATACTTCTGTATGGCAGTGAAAACATTCACCTATCAGACTTTCCCCCAGAATATCACCATCGCAGTGTTTATACACAGAGCAGCACACCCAGAGAGTGACTCTTTAAAGTATTTAGTGGACAAACACCAGCTAAATTAATCAATTCAATTCAGGCAGGCAAAATTAAAACAAATACAAAACACGTCTCAAGAAGAATATATTCATTATTGGCAAACCAAGCTCAAAGTAGTAACCAAATGATCCTATTTCCAGATAAGACATAAATTGCCATAAATTGGCATAATATCTGACCAAAATGAAAGACTACCATCACAGGAAGCTTCTGACAAAGTATGGTGTGAGTGAGCACAATCTGGCTGTAGAGACGGGTCGGCACAGACAGAACTGGAGAGAACAGACTGTGTTCACACTGCACTCAAGGAATCATAGAGGATGAGCTACACTTCCTCAACGAGTGCAGTAAATATGAGACCACCAGACACACACATTTTAAAGTCATAGGACAGATACTGCCTAAATTCAGCAGAGTGAGTAATGCAGAAAACTTGAAGATGTTCTTGGAGAAAAAGCTTAAAGGAATAGATTTAACAGTAGATTATGTGCCTACGTTTCATGATCTGAGGGAGAAAGGGTGACCCCCTCACTAAATACTGAAAGTGTCAGTTTAATTTACTGTTAATCATTGTTCTCTGTAGTTACTTTTCTTTACATTTTGTGTGTGTGTGTGTGTGTGTGTGTGTGTGTGTGTGTGTGTGTGTGTGTGTGTGTGTGTGTGTGTGTGTGTGTGTGTGTGTGTGTGTGTGGTTTACAAGGACAATTTTCTAAGTTACAAACTGGTAATTAAAGGGTATTATGCTATAAATGTGGTTTATGAGGACATTTCTAGTGTCCCCATAATTTAAATTGCTTAAAAAACATATTAAATTATGTTTTATTGAAAATGTAAAAATGCAGAAAGTTTTCTGTGAGGGTTAGGTTTAGGGGTAGGGTTAGGTTTAGGGGATAGAATATAAAGTTTGTACAGTATAAAAACCATTATGTCTATGGAAAGTCCCCATAAAACATGGAAACACAACATGTGTGTGTGTGTGTGTGTGTGTGTGTGTGTGTGTGTGTGTGTGTGTGTGTGTGTGTGTGAGCATGTATTTATCACTTTGTGGGGACCAAATGTCCCCATAAGGATAGTAAAACCTGAAATTTTTGACATTGTGGGGACATTTTTTCGGTCCCCATGAGGAAAACAGCTTATAAATCATACTAAATTATGTTTTTTGAAAAGGTAAAAATGCAGAACGTTTTCTGTGAGGGTTAGGTTTAGGGGTAGGGTTAGGTTTAGGGGATAGAATATAAAGTTTGTATAGTTTAAAACCATTATGTCTATGGAAAGTCCCCATAAAACAAGGAAACACAACATATGTGTGTGTGTGTGTGTGTGTGTGTGTGTGTGTGTGTGTGTGTGTGTGAGAGAGAGAGAGAGAGAGAGAGAGAGAGAGAGAGAGAGAGAGAGAGAGAGAGAGAGAACTTGAATGTGAATGGATGTGTGTTGTAGGATTGTTAGCTAATCTAAAGCTTTTATTAGTAAAGATTAGAAGGCATTCATTAGTTTTGATGTGAAAAGTACACCTCTGTTTTTCTTACTCTGTCACCCTGTTCCCAAATGAAGTTTCATTTACAAATAATGGCACTTTAATTAGCCTGTCATACTCTGCACAATGGCTTTCCTTTGTTACAAAAAATAAAAAATATAGAGGTATAGACAAAAACATGGTGGAGCTGGTTTGAGTAAGTGCCTAGTCATTTTCTGAAGAATAACAGTATAAAATAATCAAGGTCAGAATGTAAAGGCTTTGCAGTATGGAAAAGAAAGCAAAGGATACTTTCACTTAAAAGTGAATACCAGTGTCAGTGCCTCATATTTCATCTCTCCTAATATATCCCTCACAAAAGCCTTCTCTCTGCACTCACCCTAAAGACTCTGTTAGAAATAAACACGTCCTGCATCCCTCTACCAACCTGCTCTCTTTTATTTCAGCTTTGCACATGAGCTTGTCACCTCAGTGACCTCCTCCTTTTGTATTATACCTTGACTAGGCACTGTTTATATATTTGTAATTATTTTTATTTAAAAATGTTTATAGTGCATGTCGATTATTTGTTTTGTTTTTGCAGTGCAATTGTGCACTTAAATATATTATTCATTAAAGTTGGTCAAAACAATTGGTTAAATTACTTCCCCAGCACTGGCAGATTTTTTCACTTGTTTTGACTAAAAACTCTGCCAGTACAGTAAGACAAAATACACATGTTAAAAATATATTCTCTGAAAAACCTAAATCATTTTATAGTGTTGTTTCTAAAACAAGATAAATCAAATGTATCTTGTTTTAAGGACTTTTAGCTCTAATACAGGAAAACAATACAAAAATTATTATAAAGAATACGATTTTTGCCCTAATATCAAAGATCTTACTAGACAAAAAAAAATTATGATCCAACGTGAATTTTCTTGATAATAAAATATGATCGTATCTGGTAACATGTGCATGTAAAATGGCTAGAAATAGCATTTAGCTCAGTGTAAAGCTGACAATTTACACAAGCTTTATTTCTATTTCTTCTGCTCCAAACTTCAAACTTACTTCTCTGTCTGCTCTTGTGAATATAACAAATTATAAGAAATGTTTCACTGATGTTCAAATGCACTTTGGATCGCATCATTTATATGTATAAATGTTTTTCATCTGAAAGGATTAAATATTAAATGAAACAAATGACAATAAAATACAAAGTAATCTCTTCAGTAATCAAAATATTTTTTTAATGTAACTGTATTCTAATTACCGATGATTTAAACTGTAACTGTAGTAGAATACAGTTACTTATATTTTGTATTTTAAATACGTAATCCCGTTACATGTATTCCGTTACTCACCAACCCTGCCTGTTTTACGGTACTCCACAAGAACATGAAACTAAACGTGAAAGCTGTGTAAGGATTGGCCCATGCGGGGTCTCAAATATTAATTAATAATGTGTAAGTGTGATTACTGATCAAACTTGCATGTCTTAAATCAATGAATAAGGATCATTTTGATTCTCTATAACAACTTTGAGCTGAGTAAACTTATTACAGAGCTAACAGCGCCCTCTAGTGAGAAAACAATGCACATGACAGCACGAGGATAAACAAACCCAATACATTTGGTTACAACAAAAAAACAAAATTATATATACACACACACACACGCACAGATCAGATATTTGCCATATTTAGCACTTAAAAAGAAGGGTTTTGTTTATGAAACAAACATTTTCAATCTGTGCATTCACTTTAGCTTGACTCTGGATCCAGAGGATAGACCAGTAAAGTGCCATATTCTTAAGTACCAATACACATCCTAAATGACTAAAATGTATTTTCTCAAATAAAATAAATAACACACATCACAGATTTTTACAATTTTATTTGGATATTTATATTTAATGTACATCTATGATAAAGTTTTTCTGTTCACTTGAGCTGAATTTGAGTGGCCCAAACATGCTATAGTCTCTTACTAAATTCAAATGACATTCAAGCAGGATGTTATTTCTATACAAAATATGTACTCACTATTTTGAATAAATTAATCACAATCATTGACTACCAATTATGCAAGAGATTATTTCTCATAAAATATGTGCACTAAGTAGTTTTACGTAGTGGTCTGGTCGATATCTTTGAAGGTAGACATGCATTTTCCCTTCAACACTCTTCTCACTATTCAGACCTGAGGAGAAAGAAATTGGAAATTCATTATAAATAAAAGGTTAATGCAACAATTATATACATTTACTTCTAATAAGTTACACAACATACTGTCTAAAATGTCAAATTGTTTCACAAGGAAGCAGAGAACTTAATTCTAAAATTAATTCTAAATATGCTTATATATACACATACATACATACACACATACACACACACACACACACACACACGCACACACACGCTTGATCACCCCCAGATCATCACTGATCCCCCACCTGGTCGTCTAATTGTTAGACGGAGACCTGGAGAGACCTTCAAGCCACAGTGTCTTGCACCCACTGTAAAATTTGTTGGATGATCGGGATGATCTGGGGGTGCTTCAGCAAGGTTGGAATCGGGCAGATTTGTCTTTGTGAAGGACGCATGAATTAAGCCATGTACAAGGTTATCCTGGAAGAAAACTTGCTTCCTTGTGCTCTGACAATGTTCCCCAACTATGAGGATTGTTTTTTCAAGCAGAACAATTCTCCATCCACACAGCCAGGTCAATCAAAGTGTGGATGGAGGAGGAGGACCACCGGATAAATTAGAAATCATCTCCAGACCTGAACCTCATTGAAAACCTCTGGAATGTGATCTAGAGGAAGATGGATGGCCACAAGCCCTCAAACAAAGCAGAGCTGCTTGAATTTTTGCACTAAGAGTGGCACATAGGTAAACACATACCTATAAATAGTAAATCCAGAGAAACTGATAATTTTACAGTGGTCGCTTATTTTGTTCCAGAGCTTTATTATAGTCATAATGAATACAATTTTCCATGATCCTTAGACATATAGGAGGTCATTATACTGTAAGTATCTGAGCTCAAAACTCCCTCTCCAGTCCAAAAAGTGCATTTTTAATTGCCACTCTAAAAATAGTGTTGAAATCAGCCACATAGTGATGCCAGGATGTGGTGTTCATTGGATTGTCTCCACAAAACACTAATTGTCACGATGAATGGATAAAGAGAGCACACTGTTGAGGTACTACAACACTGAGTGGTATTATTGCTATTGTAGTTTGATAAGATGTCAAGTAAAGTCTCCAGACATTGTAGTGTTCCAGGTTGTAGAAGAACTGCATCTCTTCATTACCTTCCGAAGGATCCCAAAGTTAGGAAGTGCTGGCTGAAATTCATTTTTAACTATGTGCCCGATCGCCTCAAAGTGGGAGTGCTTGTTTGTCCACGGCATTTTTCCATTAATGCTTTTATGAATCACTCACAACACTGCAGTCTTTGCAACAAAACTTTATTTGATAAAAGGAGCAGTGCTGACTATACTGAGCCCGACAGTACAGCTGGTAAGTAAATAAGTAACTTCTAATGTTTCTTTAGGACTCTAGTGCAAAGCGTATCATGTGAAATCCACTCCTGCTTAACAAATATATAAATGAATGGATGTGAAATTAATTGCAAAGAAATCAAAGTGGAGCTACAGTATAAACTCTTCACGTTTTAATTTTAAAATAATGTGGGTCGTTGCTCCTTTTCACTGCTAGATTACAGGTATGTTGTTCATTTCTGCATGTGTGTTCGGCTAATTTTTTTGCATGGATTAGCCTGGCTCATTTTAGCATAGATCACCGGGCTTGAGTAAAACACTTCAATCCAATGTGTTTTGCTGACTTTGCTGTTTTTTGTGTCGCATATGTGTTGTGTAAACAAGGATGTAACCACATAGTAAGGATTGTGGGGGACCAAATGTAAAAATTGTATCAACCATGGAAAAACCCCATATCAGTAGACCACTATCATGAATATTGAGGGGGCATGTCCCCCTCAATGTCTATGGTGGTTACAGCCCTGTGTGTAAACCCTGAAATATAGCTTTTGTTTTGGAGCTAGTTCATGTTTTTTAATTTCAAACATGACTGCGAGTATGTAGAGCCAGAGATCTTCTATGTATTTAAACAACCGCCATGTTTTTACCATACAAGAGAGGGTAACGGCCACCTAGCATGTAACGACAGTAAGTCATCATTTGTGAATGCCATACAAACGAAGGGGGAGAGTCTGAAACTGACACCTACCAGTCGCAAAATTATCAGTGTCTTCTCTTATGAACAGCAAATTTATCATTGTAAACTCCATATACAGTTCACTCCAAAAGGATTGTTTAATGTAAAACATAATGAAGATTAGCAGACAGATCCTCAATTCATTAACTGTTTCCTAACAAAAACAGTTTATTAAGCACAATGAAGCATCGCCTCAATAGATACTCACTAAAAAAAATTAAATAAGGCCTCTGGTCAATTTGCCAGTCTACCGCTCATAGATTATCTATGTATTATACACCCACCTAAAGGATTATTAGGAACACCTGTTCAATTTCTCATTAATGCAATTATCTAATCATCCAATCACATGGCAGTTGCTTCAATGCATTTAGGGGTGTGGTCCTGGTCAAGACAATCTCCTGAACTCCAAACTGAATGTCAGAATGGGAAATAAAGGTGATTTAAGTAATTTTGAGCGTGGTATGGTTGTTGGTGCCAGACGGGCCGGTCTGAGTATTTCACAATCTGCTCAGTTACTGGGATTTTCACGCACAACCATTTCTAGGGTTTACAAAGAATGGTGTGAAAAGGGAAAAACATCCAGTATGCGGCAGTCCTGTGGGCGAAAATGCCTTGTTGATGCTAGAGGTCAGAGGAGAATGGGCCGACTGATTCAAGCTGATAGAAGAGCAACTTTGCCTGAAATAACCACTCGTTACAACCGAGGTATGCAGAAAAGCATTTGTGAAGCCACAACATGCACAACCTTGAGGCGGATGGGCTACAACAGCAGAAGACCCCACCGGTACCACTCATCTCCACTACAAATAGGAAAAAGAGGCTACAATTTGCAAGAGCTCACCAAAATTGGACAGTTGAAGACTGGAAAAATGTTGCCTGGTCTGATGAGTCTCGATTTCTGTTGAGACATTCAGATGGTAGAGTCAGAATTTGGCGTAAACAGAATGAGAACATGGATCCATCATGCCTTGTTACCACTGTGCAGGCTGGTGGTGGTGGTGTAATGGTGTGGGGGATGTTTTCTTGGCACACTTTAGGCCCCTTAGTGCCAATTGGGCATCGTTTAAATGCCACGGCCTACCTGAGCATTGTTTCTGATCATGTCCATCCCTTTATGGCCACCATGTACCCATCCTCTGATGGCTACTTCCAGCAGGATAATGCACCATGTCACAAAGCTCGAATCATTTCAAATTGGTTTCTTGAACATGACAATGAGTTCACTGTACTAAAATGGCCCCCACAGTCACCAGATCTCAACCCAATAGAGCATCTTTGGGATGTGGTGGAACGGGAGCTTCGTGCCCTGGATGTGCATCCCACAAATCTCCAACTGCAAGATGCTATCCTATCAATATGGGCCAACATTTCTAAAGAATGCTTTCAGCACCTTGTTGAATCAATGCCACGTAGAATTAAGGCAGTTCTGAAGGCGAAAGGGGGTCAAACACAGTATTAGTATGGTGTTCCTAATAATCCTTTAGGAGAGTGTATAATGCTTTGCTAACCTTGTAGGCTCAACTTGGTAGTAGGGCTCTGGCAAGTACAAATTCAACTTCTCCTCAGCGTTTACTGGGGGGACCCAACTGAATAGGTGCATACTACTACCTGCTGTACTCGAGTGTAAAGAGATTGAAGTATAGATCTGTATCCCATACGAAGCCTAAACACTGTGTGCACTTATACCACACACTATGCACTCAGACATCTAGTGTACGAATTTCCAAATTGTAGCATTTTCCCAAATGGAACACTAAAAGTTTTTTACTAAACAAAAGCATTCACTGTTTTTCAACTGATGGAATTGTTTCAAACACACATGATTTGATGCCACAGCCTTAACATTTTTGCCAAACTCAATTCAGCACTTATCTCAAATAATGTACATATTCACACAGTGTGGGGTGATCGCAATACATTCAACTCATATCTGTATGGTACTACAGTATCTCCACAGAAGTTTTGCTAGTTGCCACATTCACCATTAATTATTTTTACCCGTAGTACACTTCTTTTTGTTGCATGTTTAGTGTGAACATACTACTTGCACTACTCACACTAAAATAAATGTGTAGAAGTGTGTGATGCGGGCGTTCATTAAAGGGTTAGATCACCCAAAAAAAAAATGCAGTCATTGTTTACTCACCGCTGTGTTTTTGTAACCCAATATGACTCTTTATTTTTTCTTAACACAAAGGGAGAAATTGTGAAAAAATGTTGTGCTCTGTGATCTCATACAATGACACTTTATATTGACCTGCTCTTCAAGCTTCAAAAGAATGCAAAAGTATATTTCAGATATCTAATAAATTATTCCATGAGATGATTGTTATGAAAATATGACGAGCTTTGATGAGAAACAAACAGAAATGTATTATTTAGTGAAATTGTTGACCGACCGTTGCTCTCCTCTGCTCATTCATAAGACTGCACGAGAGCTGCAGTTCACACAGCCCCCTGCTCGTGACATTATGCGTTCAAGCGAAAACTAATTTTGTTTATCTAAAGACAGGTGCACCACAGCAATAGAAACAACAGAACACAACACAGCTGCACACAAACCAGAGAACAAGTTTGTGGTCGAGGAATAGATGCATTTCAATGCCCAGCCTAATTTGTTTGAAACAGAGTTCTCAATCAAACTTGAGATGATTTGGGAAACAAAAATGCTCCCTTTATGTGGATTTTGAAGCTTCAATTTTGGCACCCATTCACTTGCGTTGTGAGGACCTACAGAGCTTAAATATTATTTTAATTTGTGTTCTGCAGAAGAAAGAATGACACACATCTGGGATGCCATGATGATGAGTAAATTATGAGAGAATTTTCATTTTTGGGTGAACTATCTCTTTAATTTGATTTTTACTTCAAGAACCAGACTGTTGTGCTCTATTTGAGGGGTTGCATAATGTTAGCCAATCCTAAAAGCGGACATAATACATTGAAGAATTAAAGGAGAAAAGAACCAGGGCTAGGGACAGGATGGAGAGTAATCATACATACAAATTATGACTGTTTGGTGAAGGAAAAAAAAACCTTTAACAATACAAGTGGATCTAAGGGAAAATACTAAAACTAGAAAAAGGTATGTCTTGTCCCCTTTAATGTACACTGACAGATTTCCCCCCAAAAAATAAGCTTCGATTTAAGACATTAATCAATCCTTATATGTGCACATGACCACACACAACATCAGCTCACCCAGTTCTTCAGCGATTCTTGTAATTCTCTGCAAAGCTGCATTCATGTCATCAACTTCAGTCATCAGAACCTCAATTTCTCCCACACAATATCCGAAATCGGCCTGGTCCAGATCCACTCGCGCTGCACCCTCCTCTCTCTCTAGTATGTAAGAACAGCGGTCTGTCTTGTACGTGGCAAAACAGAATAGATTCAGATCAGTCAGCCACTTTGTATCATCTGCTGAACAGCTCTCTGTGTCTTCATTTTCTGTGTCCTTGTCGATTTGTTCCCTTTGTGAGGAATTTGATTCACTCCCTTCAGCAGTGTGTTCCCCGATAAGCCTTCTGATTTCTGACTGAATCAGAGGAAAACTGGTTATCTCTCTGTATCGTGTGCACAAGGTGTCAGTGTCATCCTCGGGTTTAGTCCCTGAAACTGCAGGGCATTTCAACTCCCACAATCCCTCTCGGCACCGCAGCCAGAAATCATTTAGAGTGAGGATAAAATCTGGAGAGTCAAAGTATTGGTCTTGAAACTGGCGCTGACCAATGCATTTAGCTGGGTAGAGATAAGAAATTTCAAGAAATGTAGAATATTAAAACATGTACACATAAAATAGATGTAAATAAAATAAAAAGAACAAAGGCAGTTAATACTGTTTACTGTAGTTTCAGCGATCCAAGGAATAATTAATAACGTTTATTTAAAGAGAATTATCAAGCTTAAATGCAAGTTTGTAAATTGATTTTCTCATACTGTTCAACATTTCGTTAATCATTAATCTATTCAAATTATATATTTACATTTACATTTATGCATTTGGCAGACGCTTCTATCCAAAGTGACTTACAGTGCAATTATTACAGGGACAATCCCCCCAGAGCAACCTGGAGTTAAGTGCCTTGCTCAAGGGCACAGTGGTGGTGGCCGTGGGGTTCAAACCAGCAACCTTCTGATTAACAGCCCTGTGCTTTAGCTACTACACCACCACCACTAAATAAAATATAATTTATTATATAAATAAATTATATTTATATAATTATATAATGTGTGTGTATATATATACACACACAAATGTATTTTAATGTTTATATATTTTGCAAATATTTCAACTGAATGTGTTACGATATTTATGGTATTTCAATTTTGTAATATATATTACTGTTAATTTGAGGGGTCCTAGGAACAATAATTTAAATATATTTCAAGATGCGTTAAATGTTGTATGAAATAATCAGACAAACTGGTTGATGAACTATGTAGTGTTTCAGTAAATGTTTGACTTTTTCTACATTTCTGTGCAATTAATTTGAGTAGCACACGTGAACAATAGTGCCGCTGTAAGAACTTATTGCATTCCTACATAAGAGCAGATATTGTGTTATAAACATTGGTGTATTTTTTTACTGATAGGATCTTACATGTGCAATTTTATTTTGCTTGTCATTTACAATAACTAGCAAAATACTAACAATAACATACAATATATATATATATATATATATATATATATATATATATATATATATATATATATATATATATATATATATATATATAAAAGAATATCTTTGGATATTTTGCAAATTATGATTTAAAAATATACAGCATATTATTAATATATTATTCTTTAATTGTATTCCAGGACCATTTTCAATCTTATATGCAAGTTTTAAATAGATTTCCTAATCCTATTTAACATTTCTTTAGATCTGTAATCTATTGAAATGTATAAGTATTAACTCTTTCCCCGCCAGCGTTTTTTAAAAAAAAGTTGCCAGCCACCGCCAGGGTTTTTGACGATTTTCGCTAAACTTTAATGGCCCGCTGAATATTTTCTTCCATGAATATATGAAGATGCTATATATCACAATAAAGATCTGAGCCTCTGCTTTTAGGCAAAAAAAAAACGATTTTATTTTATCTTCATTTGTTCTTTTTTTATTGCGACTTGAACAGAGGTCGGTTTTGTCAAAAAAACAACATTTCAGACAAAAAGCTGATAAAAAGGCATGTTTATGTCTGATATTTTGAGCTTCTCAATACTCCATTTCTTCATGTTTGAGACAATCGCAGTCTGTTTCTTTGATCAAAGAGTTGCGTACTCTTTCAAAACATGAGGAGGGGTCTTCCTTACCGTATAACACCTAAAACACGGAAACCCAGAAAATTCCGTGTTTGGCGGGGAAGCGTTTTTTCATAAAACACGGAAAATTCCGTGTTTGGCGGGGAAAGAGTTAATATACTAAATTATATTACATTTCTTATATACACATTTATTGCACCTATTATGGAATTTTGAAAATTACCTTTCATGTAGTGTGTAAAATAGATTTAAGTAACAAAAACATCCTGCAAAGTTTTATATATGAAAGTTCACCGTAAAAAAAGTTATTGTCTCTCAAAAGTAGGAGTTGACTCTGAGTCAATGTAATGAATCGTTTTTCCAATGAGTCATTTTCCTTTTCGTTGTGACGTCAAGACGAAAAATTATCAAATTGGCCACGCCCACTCATTGCGCGCGCAGACACCAGGGAAAACTTGAAAACATCATGTCGACAACAAGACGCTGTGTTCTGAAGTGCATATCAAAAGCGACCTTTTTTTCACTGCCCAGGGACGAGCATGTGAAGAATAAGTGGCTAGTTTATATTTACAACTATACCACACAAGTATAGCCCGAACCTTGTGCTGTGTTCGCGTCATTTTAATAACGATTGCTTTACGAACATGATTGCTTTCAAGTGTGGATTCGCGAGCCGGTTGATACTGAAGCAAGGTTCAGTACCAAGTTTATTTGGATCAGCTTCCTCCTCCGAATCACAACCTGTAAGTATTATTAATAATTGTTGCTTTTATGTGTGTTTTAGCATGCTTAATAAGTATTTGTGTGTGTTGTGTAAGTTACGCTCAGCGCAGCTTCTAGGTCTCCAATGTCAATTTTTTTGAAATATGTGAAATGTTTGTCGATGTTATTGGAGTTGTCAAAGAATAGAGCAATAACTTGTAGTAATGCAGTGCTTTACCAATATGTTTATGCGTTGGGCTAACGCAAACAATAACTGATTGGGTGTTTACCACCGAACTTTGGGCTATGATCGCTAACATAAATCAACTCAAATTCCTTCTCTGATTTTGATTTTTTAACTACAAAGCGGTGATGGGCGTTCCGTTTCCGACAATCTCTGTACAGAGTATACCAATCACAACTGGGTCATCTGACCAATCACCGCAGATTAGCGTCACGCAAAGGAGGGGTTTGGAAAAATGAGTCGTTGAACGAATCATTTGGGAGTCGGTGAGCAAATCAGGTAAACATAAATGTATATTATAAGACAACAAAAGTGTTTTTTGTCATTGCATGCATGTAAAACTGTTGTTGGGGACTCCCAAAACAATATTAGGAACATTTTAAATGCCATAATAGGTACCCTTTAAACATTTATATATTTTGCGAAACACTTCAACTGAATTTGTGAAACTATATTTATAGTATTTAAATTTGGTAATATTTCACAGTAAGCTCGAACTTATAACAACGAATTAAATATATTTCAAGATGCATTAAATGTTTTATGAAATAATCAAAATGTCTGGTGCAAAATTAAGAAACAATAAAAGCAAAACTGCTTTCATGCTTTTATGTTGAAATTAGGTAATTTATTATACGTACAAATTAAAGTTAGATCACACCTCCAATATCCTTTAGTTTCCCCATAATTTCTGCATTGCATACGAATTTTCTCTCCACCTCTACAGTCATTTTGTCCTACAAGACAAGACGTAAAAAACAATAACATTAGATACCGTTTAAAATCCTTATTCATAACCAACGACAAACTGCTCTGAATAAACAGTCCTCAAATAGCCTATTGCAAAGTGCTAAATCATTAGATTAACTAAATGCTGTCTAGACAGGGAGCTCACAAAGTTTCGAGACAGCCCAAATGAGATAGTGCACTGAACCTCATAACAAATTACTAATGTGATCGTTCATTTGTAATTATATTGTAAATACTACTGCTGTTAAAGCCAGTCGGTCAGTAATATACAATATTAAACAAACAAGCAAAATAGTAATAAATAAGCAGCAAGGTAAACTTACCTATAAATCAGTATAATCAGGACAGACGCTATTCACGGGGTCCTGCGTGGCTGCTTCGGCTCAGGCATATAAACGGGCACCCTAATTTCTGCGCGTCATTAAGCGCCCTGCATACGCAACGTCAAAGACATTTTAAGTATTTATTTGTTTATATATTTAAGTGGCTAAATATCTAGGTCACGTAACGATTCTAGCGTTACTAGTATATTGTTTCTGTAAACGTATGACTTTTTCTAAATATGTGATCAATTAATTCGAGTAGCACACGTGGACATTAGTGCCGCTGTAAGAACTTTTTATTACATTGTTACATAAGAGCAGATATTGCATTATGATCATTGGCGTATTTTATTTTTAAATTTTTACTAATAGGTTTTCAAATGCAATTTATTTACAATAACTAGCAAAATACTAACAATAATATATGAAAGCCAATATAAAAATACCTTAATATATTATTAAATAATTTATACAATTTGTGATTTATATTTAGTGTGTCATTAATATGAAAACATTATTCGTATATGATATAATGTTTATAAAATATTACTTACATATGAAATATCTATTTTTAAGATTTCACTTATGTTCTCTCATTTGGTTTGTGTTGTTGAATATTTGGCCTCGTACATGCAAATTGTATAAACAAGGTTGCAAATATTTAAATGATGGCATCATTTAATGTACCTTTACTACGAGGAAGGGCATTCTTTGAGAGATTGAGCAGTTAGGTTTTGGGGGAGCTGTGTGTTTACTAGAGGAGAGAGAGAGAGAGAGAGAGAGAGAGAGAGGGACGTGGGTGGGAGAGAGAGAGAGAGAGAGAGAGAGAGAGAGAGAGAGAGAGAGAGGACCAGAGTGGGGGTGAGAGAGAGAGAGAGAGAGAGCGAGGGAGGGTGAGAGAGAAAACTTTTCAGTTTTAAAGAGCGAGAGGAAGTGTGCGCTGGAGTCCCAACCATGCAGGTAAAGCGTTAGCTAATTGCTTTAGTGTTAATTAAAACGATGTTGACGCCGAATTAACCACGAAGTTGCGATCGAGGGGGCGACGCGGATATCATCGCGTCCCGAGCACGATAGATAATTTGATGCATGGCATTTTAATGTGACTTTAGTTGCATTTCGAGTGTTAAATTCCAAACTTTTCTGCCTCGGTCTCTCGCTTTGGCCCCACCACCCCCTTTCACAGCTCGTCGTGATGCGTGTCGCTCTTTTGAAGCAGCTACGCGTTCATCTATCGTTAATTACTGCCCTGCATACTTGTTAAAACACACTTGTGATGCTCAATAACTACATTTTATACTGAATCACGAACTTGGACGAAGAAATGCAAGGTATCGAGTCTGATAAATACCGAAGGTGAATGGCTTGATTTTTAACACATCTGTGTTGAAGCAATCGAAATTCATTAATTAAATAGCTTAGTAGAAGTAGGCCTCAATTTCCGCTGTATAGCGAACGGCGGGCGGAGGATCTCTCAATGGCCGACCAACACGCCACAATCAGGGGGGCGAGAAACTAATCAAGCTCGAGGTTTTGCATCGGAGAGCTAAAAGCCTATTTACACAATTCAATTAGTGCGTTAAACCGGACTTGACTGCAGCATCTAGAACGGTGCGACCGTTTTGACCCACAATACAGCCGTCGCAACTCTCATTTTGTGTATTTGATAAGTTTGTGGTCGATTTGCGGCTTGATACGCGATACGTAATTAGTTGACCAATTTGCTGAGTGCTGTTAGCTGGGCTAGCCATGTGAACTGCCGTGAATGTTTATAAAAAAATGGTTATTTTGTTTTAACGTCAACGTTCAAGGAAGAGGTCACTAAACTAAATCTCTAAGCAGCGATCAAAGTATGGAAAAGGGGGTAATTAGGGCACCAGACTGCGGCGCGATGCACTTTAATGGGGTATTTGTCATGATTATACTAGAGTGTGTATGTGTGTTAGCGAGGCAGGCTAAAGCTCTCCCAGTTTCCAATTGATGTAACATCACACGTCTCTTGCTTATTAGGCTGTGTGTTAATTAACGACATAATCAAGAGATATGACGGTCATATGAGCGAGCATTTGCTCGCAGTCGAACAGCAGTGTATTGTGGCGCGTGGGTTCGTCTCTCTTTGACTTACAGAAGTTAATAGCACTTGTGTTGGGGATTCAGTGCATGTTTGCAGTCTAGCAGGGAAGCTAATTGGCGTGGCATTGTAGCTCTGTTGGCATTTGATGTGTGTGCATTATTTGACAGTGGCATGCTAAAAACGACATCATTTCAACTACTTTGCATGCCTAAGTATAATGAAGTCGCGTGGTTGGTATCTCAATTTTAATTAGCTTCCGTCGACGAATCTGATATTTATTTGTGTTATTGTTTTAAAGAGACATCTCTGTCATGAACATCCCCTGGGGATTTGCGCCCATGATCTGTTATTTACAACCTATGTCACCTATTCACACGGGGCAACAACATGTTGACTAAAAGCACACCAATATTGCAAAGGCATAAGCATATTTGAGGCCAGTCAAGGTCAATATTTAAGTCTCATTTGACATTAAGTTGTCTAGTTATTGCTCAGTTGATAAGTGGAGAATGCTTGATTCCCCCTGCCAAAATGTTGTGTTGTGTTCTGGGTGTAATCAGATTTGATTAACATAGGATACCTCAAGTAATATGAGGTCCATCCAAGGTAATAAATTGTAAACGGGCCACAAAGTAGCAGTGTTCCAGATTTGTTGTGGTGTAGCTGAAAGAACAGAGCTGCATCAGTGAATCAGATTTGATGTCTTGCAGTAATATGGTAATTTTATATTATGGTCATAGCACAGATTGTGTGTACTATATAAATAACTACAAGCACCTTAATGGCAGACAGACCTTATTGAGGACATTCTCAAATAAATGAACAGAGTCTTGTGTTTCTTATGCATGTTTATTTTTTGTTATTTTGAATATTTATTGGGTGATTAAGCTGATAAAATTGTATTATGTTATGTGGAAAGTTAGAATGTTATTGAAAATAGATACTTTATACAAAGTCTGTCATAAATATTTAGTCGTTGTCTGCAACCTCAGGTTAATATGTATGTTTGTTAAGTGATGCACTTGTTTCATATACCTTTAAAGTTTCCTTCAGATCACTAATTCACCAAAATTAATTACTGATTAGAAATAAGGCTGCTACTAATGATTATTTTGATAATCGACTAAACAATTATTAGAAGGATTATTTGACTATTCTGCGATTATTGCAATGATTGATCATTAGCTCTTAATTGATTATTCAGCTTGTGCCCCGACTTAAAAAAGTTGTATTAATCGTGCTTACTAACAATAAAGAGGACAAAATCATCTTTTAAAAAAAACTCTAAATGACATTCAGTGAATTAAAGGGGGAAAAATACTTCTTATTTAGTTGAATTCAGTAAAGAAATTCACTGCAAAAAAAAAATAAAAAATCCTATTGTTAAGATGTAGGCTATTTTTGTCTTGTTTTCCATTTTAAAATTGTCTAAAAATCCTTAAAACAAGATACATTTAATTGGGAAGCAACATTTAACCATAAAAAAAAAAAAAATATCCTGGCTCTTCCAAGCTTTATAATGGGAGTGAATGGTATCTTAGATTTCGCTTAGCTTCAGAAGGCCTTTATTAACCCCCTGGAGCCGTGTGGATTACTTTTATAATGGATGGATGCACTTTTTTGGGCTTCAAAATCTAAGGTACCATTCACTCCCATTATAAAGCTTGGAAGGATATTTTTTTTAATATTACTCCGATTGTGTTTGGCTGAAAGAAGAAAGTCATATACACCTAGGATGGCTTGAGGGTGAGTAAATTAAGGGATAATTTTCATTTTTGGGTGAACTAACCCTTTATTTGCTCACGCTTGAGGGATTTGCATCCCCGCGGCAGAGTGTGCATCAGACGGGTGCAGTTTCAATCTCTCCCCTTATATCAGGACACTTCGCGCAACTCATGAAAGAGGCGCTGACCGCACAGAAAAATGCCAGTTTCTGAGTTTGTAGTTATTTACATGATCTACTTCCTTATTATTTGAACTTTATTAAAGCCATAAAGCATTAATTATAACTGCATTAAAGATGTAATGCCAGAGTGTTCCTTTAAAGATGCTCGACATGCAAGTTTTACTCCAGCTCCACTTATTCCACAATGAGAGTGGTTGTATATTTAATTATTTTGTATTTTTGCATTATAATTTCCTCGTAGAAAATGTAGAACTTTGCGATCTACATCACCTGAAGCTGTTTGGAATGTTTAGAGTGCATCTGGACTGTGAGCTGTGTCAGGCAAGAACTGCAGTGCTGCTCTCGCACGCCATCATTAGAGTTTAATATGATCTCATGTTACGATAAATGAGACCAAACAACTATTCGACAATAAACATTTTTGTCGACTATTTTTATTATTGTCAACATTGTTGATAATGTTGATTAATCGTTTCAGCCCTAATTAGAATGCACAATATGTAGCATGAGGCTACTTGAAGTAAGAATATGTATTACATAATATAATATAAACTATATGTTGTAGCCTTTTGTACATTTTTAAACTGAATGAGTAATATAAAGTAATATTTGATGTACAAAAGTATTATATACATAATATACAAAAATATTTGATCGGACACAATATTACTCCATTTAGTAGTATCTATTTGTTTTCAGGAGGAGCCAGGAGAAGCGCTGGGAGGCGGCAGCAACAGGGGGTCGATGTGGCTGTGTCCTCTATGTCAAGAAAGTCAACCAGACCGTGTGAAGCTCTCTCTTCACCTGTCAGAGAAACACAGTGTCCTCCCTGCTTGCCTTGATAAGTTACTGGATATTGTGAGTATATTTACAAAGATAGATTGCATGATTTGAAAAAAATATGTACTGTAAAATGTAGGGGTGGGAATCTTAAGACATTAGGGTTGTCACAAACCATAATCATATCTTAAGATACTATACCAGCTAAAGTATCACGATACCAAGTAATATCATGATATCACACGATAGTGTTAATTCTTAACACAGTTTGTCATAGCAAAGGTGGTTCTTGGAAATTCCACTTGTTGCTCTGGAAGTGGTGAAATTAACTGATGGAGGAACAGGGAGAAAGCTCAAATGGACTAACTTGTTACCTAATACATTCTTAGTTTGATGTATAAAAATTAAACAGCCAGTTCAAACGCCAACATCTTTAAACTTTTATTTAATTATTTCTGATTATATGAATGTTGGTAACATAAAAATATAGATATTGTAATGTTAAAAGGACTATTTTGAGCAGCTGTTTCATTATTATAACAGCCCCGGTCTCCTTGTAAACAGCAGCGCGAATGCAGATTACTGCAATTACAGCTCAGGGACATGATCTAATTATAAGTACGAACTTAGCGATGTTAACACCACCATGCATTTGTAATTGGAAAACAAATTATGAGTGCAACTCATAATTTGAAATGGTAAATCTGTAAATGTTAAAATGAAGCATTTAGGTTAAATGAAGTGGCACTAACCCGCGTGTATTCTGCAGAGGCAGTGGGATGTGTCTTAAGGTGTTTAATAAGGTTGCCGGTATTTGCCGGTGTTTCCCCTTTGGCTTGAAATCTCTGTAGACATTCACAGCAGATTGGTTTTCCCGGTTTCATCAGCCAAAACCCAAAATAATTCTAAATCTCGCTATGTGAATTGTGTTGTGTTAAAAGCTTCTCACTCTCTGAAGTTTTACTTAAATCCATATTATTCATTTGGAGACACAACTGCTAAATTAAAATGCTGGGATTCAGACGTAGGCAAAATTAATATTTACAACCGCACATACATGGGTTTGGGAACAGAAAACCGGTTCTTGTTCAAAACCAGTTCCAATCTTTATAAAATACCGGAATCTTATGATCTTCGTGACTTTCTGTTCCGTTAACGGTTCTCCAGTGTGCAATTTTCCGCCGATGTGGCTGGAACGCCATCCTCAAATACTATCTGCAGCTGCGCTGCTCTGTACTGACTCAACAGCGTAAAAACACACATTTCTACCAGTGTATTTAATTCCCAATCGAACAAGTCTTGAGTCGGTTCTTCTATAGCGCGAAACATATGTGTTTCCGGTATAGTCCTATCCTGAAAGAACCATTCTAATGAGCCAGTTCTTTTTAATCTACAGCACGAAACATCCAGCGCTACCAGTATACAAGTAATCTTATACTGATGTGCAAGTTATGAATGTCCACCTCAATATTAAATAAGAACTGGTGAAGTCTCACAAGCCTGAAGTAAAACATTAGACTATATAGCACAGTATAAACTGTCTCTGGAACTGTTACTGTTTATTTAATGATGACCTGCTGCATCTCAATTAAATCAATCAATGTTACTGACTGGTTGTTTGTATGACAATGTATAATTATAGATAAACAATTTTGTTGTAATAAGTGGAATTTAATAAAATAATAAATTAATTAAATATGCCATCACATTTATTGTTGGTTTAGATTTCTTAATTTAGCATAGAGTAAGGATCTATTATTGTATTGTATTTATGTTTTAAAAAGTCTGCAAACACAAAACAACTGTATTACATTTATTTCTGATTTGTTATATCTGCTTTGTAAAAATCAGAAATTAACTAATTATTTGGTAACAGACAGCAGAGGGGTAGTAAATGCAATAAGAATTGCATTTCTCATTTCTAAATAACTCTAAAAAAAAGTTCTAAAAGAATTACTGGAATCGTAACTGGTACCGTTAAGGAACTGGAATCGTTAAGAGGAATCGAAGCCTTAATCGTGAAAATCCTTAAAATTCCCAACCCTACACATACAACATAACTTACTGTACTACTGTATTACGGTACTACCATTTAAAATATACTGTGGCACCACCAGTATTTTGAAGCTTTAGTATCGCGATGCTACCATAGCACCAGTCGACCGTGCAACCCTAGGCACCTCACGATTCGATCAAATTCTGGGAGTCGTGATCTGATTCCAAAACGATTCCTTATACGTCTAAAAAAAAAAAAATATTGATTATTCTGCTGTTCAAAGGAAAAACACAATAACTTAAAATTTTGTCTAAAATCATTTGATTTTCTCAAATCTACGATTTGAGAAAATAGCAGTAACTACGTAATCCACACTCAATACTAAAAAGAAAAATTCTTAGTACTATAAAAACCAATACTTCAACTGATTATATTAAAATAATTTGTATATTTAAAGCATTGTTCATCATTTTATATTTAGTTGTATTAAATTATTAGTTAGAATTAATCCATCCAAAGCCTATTAATTAGACTATCCACAACTAGAGATTGCCCATCCATTATGGCTCCATAAGATGTCTGCTTCTGTAAGAGTGCAGATGTCAGCTTCTCCTTTCCTCACCACATAGTGAAGTAAAACAAATACCGGGGTTGCTGCTTAAGAAATCTATTAAGCATCTTGTATGCACACTGTTCTGATGTGAGACCGGCAATGAGCAATATCCAATTAAATATAGAGCAAGCGCAAGAGGAAAGGAATTGGAAAGGAGAACAAAATTAATTAGAAAATAAAAACATCTTCCACATCTTTCAAGCTGCAGTCCCATCTTTTATTTTCAGCTGTTTTACCCCGTTCTGTGCAAACGAGTGCAGTTACAGGCATGAGCTCATCTTTCATAGGTTTTGTTGACATGTTGGGGACGAATGGTCGTGTGGTTGATACACTAAGGTTGCTTCTCTTTTCCTAAATTGTGCTTCCTTGTTTCCTTGCTCCTCCGTCCTCAAGCCCGTGACCCAGAAACTGATCAAAGTCTGCCATCATGAAGGACATATCAATTCGCTAAATGCACCTTGAAGAGTTGAGGATCAAGGACCGAGGACGCTAGAGTGAGAAAACATAGGAGGATCCGATGCGGAAGACTTTTGGTCAAAGCATTTTACATTTTACAAATACATCTTGCTTTGATTCCTCCATCCTCGTTTTCTTCCTTCCATCCTTTCCTCATTTACTAAGATGGCAGAGCAAGGAAATGTGGAAAGGAAGCAAGGAAAGGAAATACGGAAACACAATTTCAGAAATGTGAAGCACCCACAGTCTCTGATCAGTTCTGTAGTGTGCACTTGGCTTTAGTATATGCACATGTTTCTACCATCTCACTTTGTCTCTGGTGTGCACATTAGCGCCACTGTGCTGTTGGGGTTAAAATTTTACTCCGAATCAATTCTGATTTTTTGAGAATCAATACAGAATTTTTAAAGAATAAATCATGATGCATCTGCAAATCTATTGTTTTTCTCCCACCCCAAGTAATATTAAATTTATGCCAGTTTTGATGGCATATTCACTATAGATATTTAGAAAGTAGAGAACTTGTTGATTGGAGAGCTGTCTGTGAAAGCAAGAGCCTACAAAATAAAAAAATTCTAAGCACTTTATAGGATGATAGTTTTGCATGCAATTTTGCCAACATCTCAATATACAGAAAAGTGACAAAAGAAAATATTAGAAAATACAATAATAATAATAAAAAACATTAAAAAAAAGTTTGTTTTTGTTTGTAAACAAAATAATTGGTTGCTTGTTTTCATAAGGCTGCTCCCAAGCACCCTTCAATTGCTGAAGATGAAGCATTCCAAGTCCAAAATGATGCAGGTGAGTTTAAATCATTCATGATGACTATTATTCTCAGAAGTGTTTGTATTAGTGCTTCATTGGTCCAACACTATAACCCAGCACTGAGATTCTGGGTTCCAATGTTAATGATACTAGGCTTAGGTTATGCACCACTGGACACACAATTGGCTCTATTGGTGACCACCTCGCTTCAGTAGTTCCCATTGCAATGAAACACCTGTTTTTTGTAGGCCTCTGAGGGAAGATCTGTGGGCCCACACAAGTATTAAGTTTTACTAGCAACTCATGGAAATGATGGTTAAAAAGAAGCTCCTGAACTGTTTTATTACATTCTACTAATTCCCTTCCCAGGGAACACACTAACTCTTAATGTATACCTTGAATGCACTGTAAGTCCCTTTAGATAAAAGTGTCTGCCAAATGCATAAATGTAAATACACTGATTTATTTTAAAGTAGGACAAAGTGTTTGAAATGTATTATCAGTATTATCAATGTTCTCAGGACTTTCTTCTGTGGAACACAAAGGGAGATTTTAGGCTAAATGTTAGGGACTCTTTACCCCTTAACAGCCTCAGTCACTTTTCACTTTAAATGCATCTTTTTCCATACAATGGAAATTAAACATGACTGAGGCTGTCATTCTGCCTAACATCTCTTTTGTGTTCCATGGAAGATATAGTCATATGGCTTTGTAAAAAAACATGAAGGTGAGTTAAAGATTACAGAAATAAAAATTTTTGGTTGAACTATTCCTTTAAGAAATATCTGAATTTTTTGTTTATAAAAATGTTTACTAATATTGATTTTTATTTATATATTTATCAGATGACACAGCTCAGCGGAAACATTTAGAGAACACACAGTCCCCCTTAATGTTCTCCAGAAATGAGAGTGAATCTACAGATGCAGGTGACAAAAAAGGTTCTTCTCAGGAAAAAGATTTGGATGAAGAGATGGAAGTGAGAAATGAGGATAGTGTTGATCAGGACAATGTTGAGCAATCTGTAAAAACATCAGCGGCTTCTGTAAGCAATGGCAGGTCCACTGATAAAAACACCTCTGAAGGTGATAATCGTCCATTCAAGTGTAATGCATGTTTGGAGTCTTTCCCCACCAGAACGGCACTGAGTGTTCATTATAATTCAGCCACCCATATTCAGAGGATGAGAACAGGGACAGGGAAAGAAAATGATTCGACACCCTTCCTCTCTCGACCTTATATCTCCAACAAACCATACCAGTGTGCCGTCTGCCGTGTCTCGTACAATCATGCCATAACCCTGGAAAGTCACTTAAAATCTGTGTTGCACCAGAGTCGCAGCAGGAGTGCTGGAAATGCTACTACCAGTTCCGCTGCAAATACAGGAACTGTAACCATGCTTCCGAACTTGGCTGCAACCACAGTTAGAACCACCACGCAGTTAGTTAACGTCTCCACTGGCAATTGTGTCACCCAAGCAAACCTGACAACATCAGCAGTAACAACCAAAGATGGAGAGCAGAGGCAGCCTCAGCTTGCTCCCTCGTTACTTTCTTCTCCAGTGGCCTCTGCACAAGCAATGTCTGCTATTCTTACCCTCCTGACTTCCAGCCCAAATTCTCTCCCACACTCCATCCATCCTTCTCTCTTTACAACCGGGGCATCCGCAACACCAGGGGCAGCTACCCCGCAGCTTATACCCCAGCCTCAGATGCTCATGCCTCTGGTGTTGAATGGGCTCCAAACCCAAATTCAGGGCCAAAATTCAGAGTCTCCAAACCAGCTTTTACAACAAGCAGTGCCAGTCCTTGGTCTCAGTGCCGCACAACAGGCTGTCTTGGCCCAAAGACTTAGTGGATTACAAAGTCATTGGTCTGCATTTGGCCTTCCCAACATCAATAAAATTAATTTGGAAGAGACAAACAAGACGTTTGAAAAGGGTGGAGAGATAAAAGGTGAGATACATTTTGAGCCCTCTGATTGGCAGACGTCACAGAAATCTGACGAGGACTGGGAAATTGATGTAAAGAAAAATGTGTGTAACAAGGGAGAGAACAAACTAGAGCTCATCCAATTGAAGAATGAGAAAATGGTTGATGGCACAATGTGTGATAAAAATAAGCAAGAAGAAAGTGAAATGGAATTTGAGAGAACAGGTGAGCTGGGCAATGCAAGCTCTAAAGCAGCCTCTGGTCTCAGCCATACATGTACTGGTAACAGCTACAGTCCTGTTAACTGCACCTTTCATAACACTAAACTTGCCTTTAGATCTTCAGGCCATAAGTATGCTAAAACTCATCCAATCTTTTCTTCAGGATGCCCTATGCTCACTGAGTTTCAGACTCAAGTTTTATGGGCCTTTCTAGAGTCACGAGATGAGACTGAAGGATCTAGTCCTCAGCGGGAAGACTGTGAAGCCCTCGGAAGGGAGGTGGGGCTAAGTGGGGAAGAGGTACGCAAATGGTTCTTAGATGCCCAGAATGCCAAAAATAGGGACCGACTAGACAGCTTCCATGATGAGATAGATAGAAATTTGGAGGATGAAGAAGGTGATTTAATGATAGACGAGGGTGAAGATGAAGACAGTCCATCAGTTTCATGCAGTCATGCACTTGACTTATCCAGTAGTGCAGAAATACAGAGGGAAAGTATTGGTAAGGGAAGCCCACGAGAACTGCTTTTGACATCTGACTCTGAAAATGAAGATTTCTACACCTCGGTTATTGTGACTGATGAAGAGAGTCAGAGTAGCTCTGTGAGGGAAGACTCAGGCAGCCCGATCAAACAGCCTTCACAGGTAGAGACAACAACAGGTGAAATGTCAAGTGGCGGTGGAAAGGTTCTTCGCTCTACCACGGTCTTCCTCTCGGATGCAGAGGATGAATATGATGATGAACAGAGCACAAAGAGGAAAAAGAGGAAGAGTGTGATTGACAAGGAAGAGGTGGAGATCAAGCGAGAGAAACAGGATGTAGACCTCGATCTTCAGTTGGAGGCACAAGCAGACCCTCCTACTCCTCTTTCAGTTGCAGTTGATCAGGATGTTCCAACTGGCATCTTGCAGTCCCTGCCCCTCTCCCTCTCATTGGCTCCACTTTCCACCCAGTTATATAGTCCCTATGTTCTCTCACTTCCTTCATCTGTCATTGGGGTTGGGGTTGCTGAAGGAGATCAGAGTAAAGTGACATCCTTTTCCAACCCTCAAGCGGTTTCTGCCACTTCTCTTACAAACCCCTTATCTAACGGTAATGATTGCGAGTCTGCTTTGGATCTAAGCATAGGTAAAAACCACAGCTCTACAACGGCATCATCATTAGCATCTGTCCCTTCAGCCAACAAGCCCTCCATACAGAAAACTACTTTGCTTGATGGTCTAGGACTGAGACCAGCAACTGTTGGTGTTCCTGGAGATGGAGGGCTTATTGTTGTTCAGGTCAAGCCAGATTCTGCTATTTCAATTCCATCTTCTAATAAAAGTACTATAACTAATCGCAATAATTTGACTAGCACTGTATACATGAGGGCAGCAGAAAAAGTTAACACATCACTCATGGAAAGGGAAAAAGTGAAGGAGCTGGAAAAAGAGCAAGAACATAAGAGGCCAAAAGTACGACGGTTCAGGGACATGAGACGTTCCAGAACCATAATTCATGCTGACCAGCTGGATATTCTCTATGGATGCTATTTCAAAGATCCAAATCCAGGAAAACATGAATTTGAACAAATATCTGAGTGGGTTAACCTTCCAAAGAAAGTGGTACAAATATGGTTCCAGAATATGAGGGCTAGGGAGAGGAAGGGAGAGGTCCGTTTCATCAGTGATGGCACTTTAGCAGCTGTTGGGAAACCTCTCATTAAGTTCACATGGCCACTGTCTAAGCCCATATTCTCAACCCCACCTAAATCTAACCCAAGTTCCTCTATTGGCTGGACCTCTTCAAACCCCCAGACTGGAAATGTTCCTCCAAAGATGGTTATGGATGTCAAAGAACCTCTAAAAATTCTCACTCAAGGTCCAAGTAGACCAAATGAGAAGCCCTCCTTTGCTGTTGTGTCCACAAGTCCATTATTAGCACCCAAGACCAAAGCAGAAGCAAGTCCCATTACAATGGTTAAAATAGCCCCAAAGGCAGTGGCCACTCCAATTGCCATACCTCTTTTAGTCAGTGGGACTCCTACATCTCAATCTGCTCAGAAAAGGAAGCTAGAGGAGGTAAAGGCTGAGTCAGACCATACAGATGAAGAGGATGTTGATTGCAAAGGAGTTCACTCTGGGACTACCAATCACATGGTGCCAAAAGTTTCCACAACACCAATAAACAAATCTTCTGCCTTGGCATCTCAGAAAAACAATGGGCTGAAATACTTGTCTCAAAAAGGTCAATTTAAGATAAACACTCTATCAAGAGAACAGTTAGGCCTAAGCTCCCTGCGACCTACACCTACCACTACCCCCATCAAACCATCCCCTGTGACGGTTACTGCATCCTGTGGTCAAAGCCAAAAAGAAACAAGTTACATGCAGCAGAACTCCACTCCAAGGCGACCTCGAACTCACCTGAATGGTCTTCAGCTGTCTATACTTCAGTCTTGCTATGAGACATGTGCTCATCCTAATGCACTGGAGTGTGATGCGGTGGGGACACAGCTTGGTCTTCCACTAAAGGTTGTGCAAATCTGGTTCCAGAATACACGTGCCAAGGAGAAACGCTGGAGACTACAACAAGAGAAGGTAAGTCAGTGAGTCAGTTTCATCCTTAAGTAACTAAAGTTTTCATTACTTATTTTAGTGTCCATATTCTCTTCAGAAAACTATCCTCTGGTTTTACTAAAAATTAATTATACATTCTCTCTTTATGGTTACATTTTACACAGTCTTCTAATCCCAGAGACCCCTCCCGGAAGGTAGATGTCAGCTCGGGTAGCTACCTACAATACAATGCCCTCCGAGCCAACCGTCCCATTCTACCCAAACCTGTACAACTGACAGTTGTGGAGCCTACTCCATCTTATACCATCAGTCAGTCAACAGTCCGTGAGACTCTAAGAGGCAAGTGTCAGGCCTGTGGGGTTGAATTTGAATCCAGGGCTGCAGCACGTGACCATGTCTTCTCATCTCGGCATCTTGCCACTCTGAGAACCACTAACTTCGGTCAGCCTGCATTGGTGATGAGCAATGGATCTGGTACTGGATCTACGGGTGTTGCTAGCCAGTCTTCTTCTCCATCACCTGCTAGCAGCTCCAGCTAAAGAAAGAATTAAAGCTGGAGCAGTTTATTGACCCACTGGACTTGTTGGCTTTCAATAGACATAAGATGGGTGCTGGTATTTTAAGCTAAATTTGTTTCGAGGCTCTAAGATCAGAGTGGGCCCAGATGACTCTGGCCATCTTCGCTTGCTCTCCTTGGATATCAGCGAGACATTATTATATACAGTAGAGTCTTTGCTTACAGGGCTCCTTTTAATGACCTATTGCCACAGCACCATTTTGCTATAAATAATCTACTGAAATAGTAATCATGGACATGCTTATGCTTATGTGATTATGGTCCATCTTTCACAACTTCATCTCGGTTTATGTTAAGTAATACTCTACTCACATTCACACAAAACACTATTTGATTGGGAGAATTTATGGTAATGAAGCACCCAAAAACTCAACCAAAGTGCTTTGGGTTGTCAATTATGTTTTGGTACTGCTTTTGCTTGAACCAGGGTGGTCTTTATTTGCCTATTTTAAAGCCTATATAGATAAGTTGTTTCCAAACTGATTTATCTTCGATCGACTTGATTCACAGGAATTTATTCTGTTAAAAGATTTGGTTTACAACTGGTTAAGTTGAAAGAAATATCTATACTAACAGTTGATGTAATTAATGATTGGGGATGACAAATAAGGCAAAGAGTGTGTGTAGTCTGGAATTTTGAGAATTTGGGAGTGTTCTGAATCACAGTCCTGACACATAAAAAAAAGTAAGTTGTGAACAATATAATAGCTATTTTAAACAGCCATTGTGACAATCCTATATTCATAAGCAGAGCTCTAGTTAAAAGTTAAAAGATGTCAGATGGTCATCACTTAGCACTTTGACCCTTTTAAAATTTCAGACATGTTTTATAGATTTTTGTGTCCCACAAAATAAAAATTTTATTGTATGGTGAAATACAGTAATTTAAATCTATAAAGAAGTATTAATCAGCTTTTAATGTTATTTTAAAAAAATTTGCATCGCACATAGTTAAATAAGGGCAAAAATGAATTGGATCTAGCTGCTGTGCACAAGGCCAAAGTCAAGCCTGTACTTACACAATTTTATATGGATTTGTGGAACATTGAAAATTCTATACCTTATACCCTCTGAGCAAAACCATTTTGTTTCATTTAAATTTGTAGTGAACATTCCCAGTTTGTCAATTTGAAATAAACACAAAAGTCCTTTATTTATGGCAAAAGCATTTTAGAAATATGGGAGAGAGATGTCATTTTTTTCTTGTTCCTTCATTAAGCGGTTTGTGTTGTTGCAAACCAAGTGCTCATACTGAGTAGATAAAAGTAAAACCCTCCTGGAGATAAGACAGTGCCATTTAGTGGGCCTGGAAACTATTCATCTGGGCAACAGGTGGTGCGATATGAAGGACATGAAATACTAAAGAAAATTTTCCTTTTTTTTTTTTTTATTTTGTATATTGTTATTGATACTATTAATACTTATAACAAAAAGCAAAATTAAAAAAAAATATATGAACTATATTAAGAAAATGATATTCCAAAGTTATTCTTTCTCTTTGTCTCATTAAAGAAACCAAAAATCAATCTTGATTGGAAGTGTTCATAATGCAAACAGCAAAAGAGCTCCCATATCTTGCTTGACACTTTGAACTAGTCCAGGGTTTAAGCATGAGCTACAGGTGGAGCATTTTAGACAACTCGACTTGGAACACTTGAAAATTCATAGAAACGTTTTATTTTCTTTCAGTATATCCCAGCAAATACCAGTTGTTTTTGTTAAAATTAGTATCAGGTTGTAGCTCATATTGAATGAATATGGACTGGGTTGTAGTGCAGTGCTATAGGACATGGGATCACACGCTGAAGCACTGTTCAAAGTATACAGGTAGAATGTGGAGAATTGCTTTTTTTATATGATCTTTTTCATTGACACTTGATTATCGCTTGTTATAACTGTACTACTATTTTTTTCCAATACTCATCACTGTTTTATTATTAATTCATAACGATTTTTAAAGGCATATCAAACTTAGAGATGTTATTGATATGAATATTGACGATAATGATGGCAGTCTTGTTATTAAAATTAGACTTGATTAAGCTTGTTTCCCCCCTCACTTGTACCTTCATTTTGTGTTGTTTCTCCTTTTTTTTTCTTATGGAGAAAACAAATAAACTGAAGTTCATGTATTGATGTTTCCGTTCCTTACAACACCCAAATGATTTGTACTGAATCGTGTGAACTGTGTATATATATCCGGATTAATATTTGTTAGAGAAGTTGTGAATTTGGAGCACTAAATTAATTGTCAACTTATGGAGAAATGGGCTCAATATGTACAGCATCTTGTCACCAGTGCTTAAATGCTTCATTCATGTTTTGCGTAATGCGTTAGGGACAACGAGACTCATTCATTGAACACGAGCAGAGCGAAAATTTCGGATTCATACAAATTTTTGTATTTTGAAAAATTCTTCGGTTCGAACAAAATTTACACCTGCTCCCGACCTTGTGTAAAACATCCGGACGTTATGTGTTCTTTCAGACAAACTGCCCTGACCACATTTTTATATAGGCCTAAGTGAAATGACATTTTTTTTTTTAAGTGCAATTAACTATAAAGGTGAAGTTGCGTTTGATTTTCTCGAAGAAAAGAAAAACAAATCCCACAAAATTTCGTAGCCTATGCTTGCCAATCTGTAATATCGTATTCTTACGATCGTTTCGGTCAAATGCCATTGTATCAAATTATTTAAATATTTTTTTGTTGCAAGGGAAGTATCACCACATTCTTGGATGTACTCAAGAAGTTTCTCTTGTGGCGCTCAACAGAGCCAAAAATGGTTAATGGTGGTGGACATCCAAACTGATATTTTTTACACTAATACTTCATGTCAAACCACTTTTATTGACCTCTTGGACTGTTAAATCCACAAAAGAACCTCTAATGAAAGCAAAAGCATGCGATGACGGTAATCATCCATCCATCCATCCATCCATCGTCAACCGCTTATCCTGTGTACAGGGTCGCGGGGGCTGGAGCCTATCCCAGCTAACATTGGGCGAAAGGCGGGGGACACCCTGGACAGGTCGCCAGTCCATCGCAGGGCCACATGCGGTAATCATGCGTAATATAAATAAATAAAAACCCGTTCGCGTAGTAGATGTTCAAAGCTTCCTATTCTCATGTACTAACGAGTCCGAAGCCCTCATTATATGGCGTTTTAATGAGTGTGGATTATGATGAATGAACGTGCAGGCGCGCTCTATTTGCGCACGTTTGGATTTCACTAACAAATCTGGGGAATTTTCGGGAAGCTACGTTTTACGCGGAAATGACTCCCAGTTTTTTTTTTTTTTTTTTATAATTACGGAATTTTCATGAATGATGAGGCCCAGATTCGTGTCTTGTAGGTATACAGCAAAATAGTCGTGTTTTAGTGGCCTCTGGTGATTTCACATTCAAATATCGGGATTCCACAGTATATCCATGCCGTGGTCTGCGAGCGGTGAATGACGCTGTTGTCATCCAATCATCGTCGCTGTTGTAAAAGTCTTAGCGTTGAGCTCAGGGAAATGTCTTGATCGAGCACCAATAGTATACCTCGATACGTTGAGGGTGTGTCTAATAGACAGAATTGACCAATAACCTCTCGATAGTGCGCCTGCAGTGCTCTGAATCCCCGCCCACGGCTTCCATTTCTGTTCTGGAACACACGAGCTCTCGCGAAGAATACACATTTGCTGAACTGAAATAGTCTTCTAATGTAAATAGAGTTGTACGTCGCTTTCAAAGCTGTTGGCAAAACGAAATCTATTTACATTTGGTTATAGTTTCTTCTTCCGCTAGTGGACACGTTGGTGCTTCAGACGAGACGGGCTATTTATTCCCCATTTTAACTTTAGTGAGCGGCGTTTTCAGCCGTTTTTTATTCCCTCCCCTGACCCTCTCTCGCGCTCCCCCCTCTACGAGACTCGCGGCCTGTAGAGCAGCCACGAGGCGCGTCGGACCACCGGGAATCAGGCGATGGCGGAGTTCGGTAACGGACTGGCAGAGGAGTCTCTGCTGGACTCAGACCCGGGTCACTCAGAACTTGAAGACCCAGGCGTCGGCGATGAAGAACCGGGATTTGACGAGGGAGAGGCCGCTATTGAAGATCCGGTGAGTTGAAGAATGCATTATAATCGCTGTTTAACACCTAGTTTCAGTTTTGTGTCTAGAACATTACATCTTAAAACACTACCTTTCATCTTATGTTTCCATCTTAATACTTAATAAGAAATATGAAAATTCTAAACCGAAAATACAAATAATCATGTGAGCGTGAAACCGGACTTGCCATGTCGGTTTGTCCGCCATTGTGGCTCACGCAGTGCAGTAGAATTAGTGAGAGGCGTGCGTGCTGCTGGCCGCCATGTTGGCGCAACATCGCTTTTGGTTCCTCTGCGCCAGATCTGACGACCTAGCGGGGGGAAAAAATTTTCATAGCAAAAATGCAAGACGGGATATGTAAGAGACTGGGACGAGGGTAGGACAGGCCGCCATTAGCCGCAGCAGTGTGGGTTCATCTACAAAGAAGCAGACGGCTCACGGTAAACACGCCTCTTATCAGAAATATTAGATGTTGACAGCAGCTGCTTTTGTGGCGTAAAAAAGTAAGTCGTATTGGTAACTGCGTTTCGCACGCTGATTGTTGTCGGCTTCTTAAATGGGAGGGAAATAACTTGAATGGGGGAAATAAAGATCGCTCTATGCAATTTGTGTCACGTATGGATAATATGCTTCGATGATCCGTTTTTGAATTGCATCGCGTTGGTAACGTACAAGGGTAACGATATAATGCACCGTAGTGTTGCATCGCAGATGTTTATACACATCTGCAAATGCCATGATCATTGTGTTCGATGTGTTTCGTGTTTATGGACGTCGATGCATTTTGGGATGGAGATGGTGGATTGGTTTCCAAGGGTGCGGTGCATTAGGGTTGGGCCGGTGCGCCTCTTTCCATACACGTTAACGTTACAGGATCAAGAGATGGGCATGCACTTCTACATGCTTCATTCTTTAAGATATTGTGCTCTGTTTATGAGCATTATTTAGTCACTTTGTATGCAGATAGTCATGTATCCTTATTGGTAACAAAGGTGTTGTTTAGACTTGCTTGATTTAACTGCGTAAATGGGACCATCACATGAGTGCTGTTACTTTAGGAGGGCTCGATAGTGTCTCTCACTGCCCTGCATTGCAGTACTGCCGAAACTGCGCGCGTGTGCGTGAACATGCCAAAAGTATGTTTCTCACACACATTGATGCGTGCACGGATGGCATCATGCTTAGGGGTGGCTGTGACTTTAACATCCACAGCTGTGCTGCAAGGGCGTCTTGCTGACTGGACAGTGTGCTTTAAATGAGAATAAAAGGCTGTTTGAAAGCGCTCAAGTGCCTAATCACTTGTGTGAGAATGCATATGGATGCTGTGTCCAAGGTTTATGCATTTTTGGCAAGAAATCTCATATTCTTAACAAAACGGCAGGAAGCACACAGGTTTGCTCCAAATCCAAGTGTTTCGGAATGATTTTGATCAAATAATGCAAAGTAACTATTAACAATATCTGCAATACAGGCTTTGATTGCCTAATGTTTAATGTTTTGATAGAAGGATGTGGTAATATATATATATATATATATATATATATATATATATATATATATATATATATATATTATTTTGTCTTTTCAGGAGCTGGAGGCAATCAAAGCCCGTGTGAGAGAGATGGAGGAGGAGGCAGAGAAACTGAAGGAGCTACAGAACGAAGTGGAGAAACAGATGAACCTCAGTCCTCCACCTGGTGAGTGAGACTGGACAAATGAGGGAGGGTGAACAAGCAAGTCTAAGAAAAATTGTGCACAAATGAAATGAGTACTGAAGGAGAGCACTGCAGAAAAGATGGTGCTGATGAATATGACTACTTTAGAGGGAAAGGTATAATGAGCACTGGATTGTTTGAGGTTCATGGAGATATTTTGTCTAAGAACAGAACAAAACCTAGATTTCAGCTATGAAGCTATACAAGAACCTCGCTGTTAAAGGGTGCTTTTAATTTCCTAAATTGTGCATCCTCGTTTCCTCACTCCTCCGTCCTCAAGCCTTTGATCTGAAATCGAAGTCCACCATCATTAAAGATGTAGCAATTTTCTAAACGGACAAAGAGGAGGCGAGGATGGAGGAAGCTTATCGAGGACGCTTGAGCGAGGAAACACGGGCATCCTATGGCGAAAACTTTTTAGTTGAAGCACCTATTATGCATGAATTCTCCTCCCCCGTCACATCTCGCACAGCCATTTTAATTAATGTTTCACCTTAGTGGTTTAAATAAACCATAATTGTCACATATTTCAACAGTGCATCTTGAATTATTTGGATTTATTATGAATATATTAATAAAGTTTCAGTAACATAATGGCAAGTGCTCCGAGGTATTGCAGTTGCGCAAAAGCTGACGTGACACGGGTGAGCAAGGGCATTTCATTTTACAAATCCATCTTGCTTCCATTCCTCTGTCCTTGTTTCCTAAGATAGTGGGGTTAGGAAGCGAAGAAAGGAAACGAGGATGCACAATTTCAGAAATGAGAAGCACCCAACGTGTTAAAATTGCAAACTTGCACATGAAGTCATACATTGGTGGATGGTTTATTTTCTCGTTGCAGCTGGTCCTGTCATCATGTCCATCGAAGAGAAGATGGAAGCTGATGGGAGGTCTATTTACGTTGGAAATGTATGGTTAATTGTTCACCCAGCTTTTACTAGTCTGTCATAACCTATATTCGGATAGTTTTGTACTTTTTATATCAACCTCTGCATAATTATTGAGATATTATGTATGGTAATAATACTTTGGCATTAGATTTTTAGATTCTCTCTCTCTCTCTTGCAGGTGGATTATGGTGCGACAGCAGAAGAGCTGGAGGCGCACTTCCATGGCTGTGGCTCCGTAAACAGAGTCACCATCTTGTGTGACAAGTTTACTGGACACCCCAAGGGGTAACTAATTCATTCTCTTCAATATGTCCATCATAACCAAAGGTTGCACTAGAAAAGAATCGTTATTCTAATACGTTTTCGTTTGAAAATGCATCTTTTTCTCAACATTTTGTCCTCCCATCCACACTGAGACATCGCTTTTATCAGCGAAAACTGAGCCTTTTGAAAATGAGGACAATTTTTCACATGCACAGTAAGGGGAGTTTTCTACGTTTCAGTGTGGACAAAGAGCACGTTATGAAAACCGAAACACTGTTTTCAAATGGATCCGAATGAATGTAGATGTAATTATGGAGGGACTCTTCTAAAATAACTCATTTCTGCTGTTAACGTAATATTTGTGTTTAGATGTGAGAAATTGGAAGAAAACGTGCAGCTTTTTCACACTTTTGATTATAATGTTTTGTGCTTTATTATTGCAAAGTAACACACTAATCATGCAGTAACAAACTAATATAATGACTGATACATGCAGTCATTACTTCAGAGACCCTGTCCTCGAAATCAGAATGCAACTGGTCAAAAGAGACTCACATTACCAGGTGTTAATGGTGATGGCACCCATTAATACGCATTTTAATGGCAATAAACTGGGAACAAGCACAGGGTGTGTGCCCTGTTTGTTACTATTACAAGCGAGTGTGTGTGTGTGTGAGAGAGAGACAGTTAAGTCAAAGCTTATACACTAGGTAATTTTTATTTTAATCTGTCCGGATGACGGACAGAAATTGACATTATACTTCAGTGTTTGGAAAAAATATGATAGAGAATTTAACAACCCATGGTCATAACTCCTGCCTTCTGTTCTATGGCTTCTAATTGACAGGAATAACACATTAGATTTAGAGAAGGATAAATACTTCGGACTAAAACATTTCGCAACGCAGAGAAGCCACAGACTGAACTGTGGCCATTAAAATAATGAACACACTGTTCTGGAATTTGATTGGGGAATACTAGCAGTGGTACTGGTGATGAAGCATAATTTTGTTAATTTGTGTGTAGTGAAACGTAGCTTCACGTAAAATCATGAATTATACAAAAACTTGAACACTTTTTCAGCCCTCTTAGACTGTAGAATTTGAACATACATTCCAATCTTTTTGCCTCGACTCTTGGGTTCAATGTCTGTAGGCACTTTACAAGCCATGGCAGTAATTAATATGGCTTTTTATTTTTTTTGAGGTGGAAAGATTTTACACTCCTGCAGTCAGGTCCATAAATATTGGAACATCGACACAATTCTAATCTTTTTGGCTCTATATACCAGCACAATGGATTTGAAATGAAACGAACAAGATGTGCTTTAACTGCAGACTTTCAGCTTTAATTTGAAGGTATTACATCCAAATCAGGTGAACGGTGTAGGAATTACAACAGTTTGTATATGTGCCTCCCACTTTTTAAGGGACCAAAAGTAATGGGACAATTGGCTGCTCAGCTGTTCCATGGCCAGGTGTGTGTTATGCCCTCATTATCCCATTTACAAGGAGCAGATTAAATGTCCAGAGTTCATTTCAAGTGTGCTATTTGCATTTGGAATCTGTTGCTGTCAACTCTCAATATGAGATCCAAAGAGCTGTCACTATCAGTGAAGCAAGCCATCATTAGGCTGAAAAATCAAAACAAACCCATCAGAGAGATAGCAAAAACATTAGGTGTGGCCAAATCAACTGTTTGGAACATTCTTAAAAAGAAAGAACGCACCGGTGAGCTCAGCAACACCAAAAGACCCGGAAAACAACTGTGGTGGATGACTGAAGAATTATTTCCCTGGTGAAGAAAACACCCTTCACAACAGTTGGCCAGATCAAGAACACTCTCCAGGAGGTAGGTGTATGTGTGTCAAAGTCAACAATCAAGAGAAGACTTCACCAGAGTGAATACAGAGGGTTCACCACAAGATGTAAACCATTGGTGAGCCTCAAAAACAGGAAGGCCAGATTAGAGTTTGCCAAACAACATCTAAAGCCTTCACAGTTCTGGAACAACATCCTATGGACAGATGAGACAAAGATCAACTTGTACCAGAGTAATGGGAAGAGAAGAGTATGGAGAAGGAAAGGAACTGCTCATGATCCAAAGCATACCACCTCATCAGTGATGCATGGTGGTGGTAGTGTCATGGCGTGGGCATGTATGGCTGCCAATGGAACTGGTTCTCTTGTATTTATTGATGATGTGACTGCTGACAAAAGCAGCAGGATGAATTCTGAAGTGTTTCGGGCAATATTATCTGCTCATATTCAGCCAAATGCTTCAGAACTCATTGGACGGCGCTTCACAGTACAGATGGACAATTACCCGAAGCATACTGCGAAAGCAACCAAAGAGTTTTTTAAGGGAAAGAAGTGGAATGTTATGCAATGGCCAAGTCAATCACCTGACCTGAATCCGATTGAGCATGCATTTCACTTGCTGAAGACAAAACTGAAGGGAAAATGCCTCAAGAACAAGCAGGAACTGAAGACCGTTGCAGTAGAGGCCTGGCAGAACATCACCAGGGATGAAACCCATCATCTGGTGATGTCTATGCGTTCCAGACTTCAGGCTGTAATTGACTGCAAAGGATTTGCAACCAATATACAAACCATATACATATATGGCACATATACAAACTGTTGTAATTCCTACACCGTTCACCTGATTTGGATGTAAATACCTTCAAATTAAAGCTGAAAGTCTGCAGTTAAAGCACTTCTTGTTCGTTTCATTTCAAATCCATTGTGCCAAAAAGATTAGAATTGTGTCGATGTCCCAATATTTATGGACTTGACTGTATATGTGGACTTGGAGGCTATTAACATTGGAGTATATTTCATAGAGATGTGAGATTGTTCTCTAACTCTGCTTTTTTTTTTTTTTTAATGTTTTTCAACATTAATTTGCTGACATTTCCATTGCATGGTGTAATGTTTGATGTAATGATTTAATCACAGATACTGTGAAAAGTGTTTTGTTTACATGTTTGTTATTTACAAAAATACTTTACAACTTGAGCTTACTTATGGGTTATTTTTTTTATGATGCATGCATTACTTTATATATTTGCCAGATTTCAGTCTCTCTAGTTAATTTAAATTGTCTTTAAATAATTCACAGCTATGTCAGTGTAATCTCTTGTTGCTTTTTGTTGACCTTGACTGCCGTCATGTGACTATTTTGCCTGTTTACGTTTAAGGTTTGCATATATCGAGTTTTCAGACAAGGAGTCTGTCAGGACAGCCATGGCACTGGATGAGTCTTTATTTAGAGGAAGACAGATTAAGGTGAGATGAAATCTAGAGTGCATATAAAAGGTGCAGTTTTAACTTTTTATGATTTTTTTTTTGCTAATTGCTAAACTTTTAAGCCGAAAGAAATGGTTATATTAGAATATTCGTTTTCTTTTTCCAAGTTTTAACTTTACTATTCACTTGCTGACAAATTTTAGAACCCTTTTTTTATTTTTATTATTATTAAAATTAAAAACAAAACAAAATCGAGTACAAGTTTGGAGTCAAATTTTTCATATTTCTCTTAAGTCTTTTTAACTGTTTTTACAGGTTGGTGCCAAGAGAACGAATCGTCCTGGCATTAGCACCACAGACCGCGGTTTCCCCCGGGCCCGATTCCGCTCACGGGGAGGAAACTTCTCATCCCGGGCACGCTACTACAGTGGCTACACACCACCCAGAGGCAGAGGACGGGCCTTCAGGTGAGCGCCATGGCAACATAAACACTGACCGTGACTGACACACAGGCTTCATCCTGACAGAGAGTGCCACTGTGAAAGTACGTGTGCAGAGGGCAGATTCTAACAGACTATATTCAAAGAGTGTATGTTAACCCGGCCAACCCATTTTGACCTTGCTCAAGGCAAAGTAGAAACACTCAAACAGGATGGGGACAGATTAATATTTAATAATCTGCAAACTCTGAAAGTTTGAACCGTTGTAGTGATAGGGAGGCTAGATGGATAGTATTTTTCAAATTATGAATTGAGAGGTGTGTGTGCATGTGAGTATTGTGACCGTGATTACAGCCTGTAGCCATATCACCCTGCATCTCTCGTCTGGTTGCCCACTAAGGCCAAGCAGAGTTGAGCCTGGTCAGTACCTGGATGGGAGACCTCCTGGTTAAAACTAGGGTTGCTGCTGTAAGAGGTATTAGGGAGGCCAGCAGTGGGTGCTCACCCTGTGGTCTGTTGGGTCCTAATGCCCCATTATAGGGACACTATACTGTAAAACGGCAACTATACTTAAAAAAAAGTTCGAATGAGACGTTAAACCGAGGTCTCAACTTTCGGTGTCCGTTAAAACTCCCAGGGCACTTTTTGTAAAGAGTAGGGGTATAACCCCGGTGTTCTGGCCAAATTCCCCCATTGTCCCTTATCTATCATGACACACTAATAATCTCCATCCCTGAATTGGCTACATCACTCTACTCTCCACCTATAGCTGGTTTGTGGTGGGCATTGTGTGTTTTAGAATGGCATGTTATTACTTAATGTGTTTAGTGGCACGTGAGCAATGCTAATTATTTCATTGGCTGCAATTTGGAAACATTTTGAAAATCAGATGCTAATGTATACATTTCTATTGTTTCTTATTGTACTTTTAAGTATTTTTTGTGCGTTGTAATTTTAAATCGTATTAAAGCCTGCCTCTTGAATGGATGCCCCTGTTATATGCCTCTGGGTTTGTGGGGGGTAACAGCACAACACTCTTTGTAATCCACACTCTCTGTACAAACTCCTGTGTGTCATCATGTGACAAAGAAAACGGAGGAAGAATTAAGAAATTTAACGAGCACATGCACAGTCTTTGCCATCATCCCTGTCCATTTCTCTTTCATGCAGTGTAAGATTCTGAGCATGGAATGACCCTTTGCACTCGCCAGAAGTTTGGAAATCCGTAACCTGATTTAAAATATGTGAAGATAAGTTCAAGTATTGTTTAATAATTGACAGTATCAGCTTGCTAGCATTTTGGAGTTTAGGTTGTACAAATAAATTAGAAGGTAGCCAAATATTTGAGCATCGCCAGTTTGATGATAGACCCTTTTCACAGATTTGGAGACTTGTTTCCGTCTTATTAGCAGTGTAAAACTAGCACACTTTTTGTGTATTTTAAATGTTAATCTGTGGATGCACAGTTCCCCACACACGGTGGTGACTTCACTCTGCTTGCCTTTTAATATATAATTTACCGTCTATAAATGTAATTAATGTTAACAAATTGTACATCTTTTCAAGGTCCGAACTCTGTTTTACGATAGCAATGCTCAAAACAGCAATTTAGTTATTTGTGCCAGGAGTACAAATGAAAACAGGCAATATCAAAACAGGACTTCATACCTTTTGTTATAAAAACTCGATCGCCAAATGAATCCAGTTCACCACACTTGGGTCAATTGTCCATGACAAGCGTTCAATGAAAAAACATTCAATGGCACTTTTTGTCCATAAAAGTGATGAATCTGACAAATATTGATATATTCTTCATTATTTACGAGATCTTGTCTGAAAGAATTACCCTTCGTCATCGTTCTTCAACAAACTATGCTATCTGAGCAGCATTCATGTTGTAAAACTGTATATTATCATATATATTTGAGTCTCGTAAACAAAATGAGCCTGTCTCAAGTCTATTTTTATAAATGTGCCGTAGTTTTATTCATAATGGTCAAGCAGTGCAGTCAGATTTTGTGTTGTCTTGAATGGTGGAGCCTTAATTTAACTCTGTATGCTTCCAGTGATTTTACATAGAAAAAAGCTTGCAAGACCTAATTTTTTGTTAGATCATCTTCAAATTTGTAACAACTTCTTTAGACTTAGGCTTTGAGAACATTGTATTTCTGGGTTGTCATTGTATTTCATTGTATTGACTGGGCCAGTTCATAAACATTAATGTACAGTATAACATTAATATAACATTAAGTATAGCGGTGCGATTTCAAAATGAAGCAAAGTTATGTGCCTGTATTACACTGTTAGATTTTTTTATCTTACTGATTGAAGATTATTTTGAGTTCTCTGAAAAGTTTAAATTCACTTAGTATTCACATTGGAACATCCACCAAAAAAGGGTAATTCCTTTGTAGGAAAACGTAATATAAAAATTAAATTCATGCATTTGAGCTTTAATCGTTTGTTGACAGCTGGAATGAGGTAAACACTTCAGTGGCCGTTTGTCGTCTCTACAACAGTAATGCAAATCATTTGATCCTAAATACTTACCCACAACTTGTTTCTGACAGGAGAGCATAGAGGAAATGCTGTATATGTAGGTTCTTTCTGAACTATCGACAAACGTTTTACTTTTATCCAAATGCCTGTATGATTATATCGGATGTACAGTATAACAGGTTGTTGAATACACTTCATTGCGTGTTTACCACACTTCCAAAGCCTGAGAAAGCCTGTCTTATAAAAAATTAAAACTGCCATGAGGCATGCAATAAGCGTCTTACTGCTTTAATAATTGCTCCAATACAGTAAATAATTTGACAAAATCATCATATTCAATATTCAAACAGCCGGTTTTGATTTGAACTAGTTATTCGTTCACACATCCTTTCACAAATGGTACTCCTATGCTCTGCTGCAGTGAAGACAGGGTCTCGTTTGTCTTGTTAAATCATATTTGGCCTCATATCCATCACAGTGATTGCACTTTATAAAACATTTTAAACGGTTACTTGCGATGAGAGTTTGTGCGATTTCCTTTGTGAAATGTTTAAATCCACCAATGGCAGCTGTGGGGTGAATGGGCCCAAAAGCAGACTTGAAAACAATGTCTGTGATCCGTGAAGTATAATAAATTATGCCAAACCTTGAGTTTATCCTGATCTGCTGATTTTAAAGAAAATTTAAATAATATCCAATAATCTTTCGGAAACATGCTGTTTCATCCCCACAACCCTCGGGAGCATTGTGCTGAGAACGGACATGGCTGGGATGAGGGATTTAGAAATTAGCAAGTCAATTATTTTTGTGGTAATCAACATTATGCCACAAATGCTGTTGATTGAGCTTAACTTGAATTGAACCCATAACAATAAAAAAAAGAAACTTTTTAACACTGCTGCAATGATTCTCAAATTTTGGAGCAAATGATAACTCAGATATTTACTTTTTATTGAAATTTACCACACTATAGCCTAGTTTGCTTCTGTGTTCCAAACCCAGAAATGTCTGGCCTTTTGAGAGATCACCAGAACATCATGACTAGATCTGGGATGGTAAAGGCATTCTATGAATCAGAATCTTGTACATCAGTTTGTTTGGGGCAACTTGTACGTCCACTGCAGAGAGAGAGAGAGATAGGTAGCTTAAAGGACTAGTTCTACTTTTTTTTTGCATGTTCCGTATCGCCTCGCACCTGGTTGACCGCGTTGCCTTTGAGTATACTTTTCTGACTGCGGACTAATAGGAACGCGTTCAACACATGCACACTACAACTGCTTTGACACTCTTATGCAGAGGGCCGCATGCACGAGTCAAGAAAATCTGGGTGGCGCAGTCAAGTCACGCGGCTGTGCTGATTACGCAATTTGCATCATCCACACTTTGCATAAAGAAATCTGTGATGCTCACACCAAAGTATACTTTGACCTTATGGCTATCAAAGTAGTTTTAGATATCCTCATTTGAAATATATTTCAGAATGCTTTTTGTTAGATCACTGTCTTTAGATCATTATAATTAGATGGCATTATGTAGTAGGATCAAAAAGAAAATCTATTTTAAAATAAGGTAACCGTTGAATATGTATCTGATTTGGTCTGATATCAAGCTCAGTTCTAAATGACACGTAAGAGGCAAGTGTGTTTGGTACAGAATAGACAATTTTGGTTCATTTTCACCCCCTTGCATGAATAATGTGTTCACTTCCAGAATGGAGGGTTCATTCCTGCAGCCTGATATTGACCATATTTGTATCTTAACCAATAACATGCAGGAGGTTCTGTGCCAACGAGCGCACAGACTGTTCCTGGTGGGTTTTTTTGTGTGAATGACGAAGTGTTTCTATTGTTTCCCTGCTTTTATTGATGTATATACAGTTGAAGTCAGAAGTTTACATAAACTTAGGTTGAAGTCATTAAAACTAATTTAACCACTCCACAGATTTCATATTAGCAAACTATAGTTTTGGCAAGTCGTTTGGTACATCTACTTTGTGCATGACGTGAGTAATTGTTTCACTTTTTAATGGATTATATCACATTTCTAGTGGGGGCAGAAATTTGCATTCACCAAGTTAACTGTGCCTTTAAACAGCTTGAAAATTCCAGAAAATTATGTCAAACCTTTAGCCAATTAGCTTCTTATAGGCTAATTTGAGTCAATTGGAGGTGTACCTGTGGATGTATTTTAAGGCCTAACTTAGGGTTAGGTTAAACTCTGCCTCTTTGCTTGACATCATGGGGAAAATCAAAAGAAATCAGCCAAAAATGTTGGACCTCCTCAAGTCTGGTTCATCCTTGGGAGCAATATCCAATGTCTGATGTACTCGGCAAGGAAGAAGTCACTGCTCCAAAACCACCATAAAAAAGCCAGACTACAGTTTGCAAGTGTAGATGGGGACCAAGATCTTACTTTTTGGAGAAATGTAACTGTTTGGCCATAATGGCCATCCTTGTGTTGGGAGGAAAAAGGGTAAAGCTTGCAAGCCGAAGAGCCCCATCCCAAGCATGAAGCATCTAGTGGGGGTGCTTTGCTGCAGGAGGGATTCGTGTACTTAACAAAATAAATTTAATTATCTGGAAGGAAAATTATGTGGATATATTTAAACAATATCTCAAGACATCAGACATCATTGCTCGGTCGCAAATGGGTCTTCCAAATGAACAACGACCCCAAGCTTACCTCAACTTGTGGCAAAATGGCTTAAAGACGACAAAGTCTGGGACCTGGGTAGCTCAGTGAGTTAAGACACTGACTACAACCCTTGGAGTCACAAGTTCGAATCCAGGGTGTGCTGAGTGACTCCAGCCCGATTGCTAGGGAGGGTAGTCACATAGCGTAACCTTCTTGTGGTCGCTATAATGTGGTTCTCGCGCTCATTGGGGCGCATGATGAGTTGATGCTGCAGAAAATAGTGTGAGCCTCTGGACGTGCTGTATCTCTGCGGTAACGTGCTCATGCCATTGATGACGTTGAGGCAACTGAGATTCGTCCTTCGCCACTACGCCACCACGAGGACATAGAGCGCATTGGGAATTGGGGAGAAAAATAGGAAAAATAACAAAAAAGTCAAGGTATTGTAGTGGCCATCACAAAGCCCTGACCTCAATCCAATAGAAAGTTTGAGGATAGAACTGAAAGCGTGTTTAAGCATGGAGGCCTACAATCCTGACTCAGTTACACCAGTTCTGTCTGGAGCAATGTGCCATAAACCAGAGTTAAACAACTTAAAGGCAATGCTACCAAATTCTAACCAAGTGTATGTAAACTTTTGACCCACTGGGAATGTGATGAAAGAAAGAAAAGCAGAAATAAATAATTGTCTCTACTCTTATTCTGACATTTCACATTCTTAAAATAGTGATCCTAACTGACCTAAGACGGGGAATGTTTTCTATGATTAAACTAGTTTAAAAGTGTTTGGCTAAGGTAAACTTCTTACTTAAACAGTATGTATGATTAAGTGTGTGCTCTGTGGCTCACTCCATGTGTGGAGACAGCAGAGGTGTGTGTTATCTATCGACTGTAACTGTGTGTGTGCATGTGTATGAGGGTGCGTGTCCCCAGTATCTCCCTTACAGAGACCACAGAAACTGCCCTTACAGAGAGAGAAAGAGGGAGAGACTGCTTTCACTGTCCCCTACACTGGACACTAGCTCATATCTAAAGCTTGAATAGAACTACTGCACACACATTTTGCTGTTGAATAATATTCCTCAGCTTCCCTTTATTACAATTTGCACTTACTGGATTTTTTTTAAATGGTTGCATCAATCACTATTTGAATCTATATATTGCATTTTCTATTTTCTGTATACCTGAAATATGAGTGCAAATTATATGCGTAATCCTTAACCCTGTCGTTAATCTTTAAGGCCTGTTAAATACTTTTTAAAGAAATGCATATTATATACTCACCCACAAACACGGAAACATTTTACCCAAAAAATCGGTGTCCGTCGTCTTAAATCAACCAAAAAAAAAAGAACTCACCCTCTTTTTCTCTCTCTTTTCCAGGGGCCGAGGGCGATCAACATCGTGGTACTCCCCTTATTAATACCTCCCTACCCCCTTGAACCCCCTTTTACTATCACCCCATATCCCCATTAAAAAAAAAAAAGAAAAAAAAAAGACCCCTCTCAAAAAAGGAAGAAAAAAAAAAGAAGAAAAAGAAAAAAAGGAGAAAAAAAAAAGAAAAGAAAAACGGCATCTCCCGGAAAGACAGACTGACTGGCCGCGGTGTGCGATTGTGTGTGCGCGTGCGTGTGAGGAGATATTGCAATCACCCTGGTAAGGTACAATATGGCAGTCGGGGAGATTTGGTGGCATTTGTTGAAATTTAAGAAGATGATGTAATCTCAGGCTGCAGATGTGTGTCCTTTTTGTCTGGCTGTGATTTTTCTCACCGAACAGCCCCCATCCCCCACCCCCTCTTGTTTGCACTCAAAGGCAAAAGAAAAAAAATGTTAACTTTTTTTTTTTTTTTCATTATTATTGTACCGTGAATATGTAAAATTGCAATAGCAATGTTATTGTTTTCACTAAGTTGTGCTATTTGAGAATCATATTCTATTATTTGTCTGTGCTCTCCAGAATCCCTTTTTCCCCCCTCCAGCACTGATTTCTATCCTGTTCATCCCTAACTCTGATTACCACCTCCTCCACCTGTTATTCCAACAGTTCGGCATTGTTTTTAGGTTCTATTTTTCTTTAATCATTTTCACATCATACGACGACTGTACAATGGCATGGCCTAAAAGCTGTTTTTTTTTTTTTATTTAATTTTTTTTATATATAAATATATATATGTTTTGTATATATTACAAAACATTCTTTTCTTTTCTTTTTGTCATGCTGTCGTATGCCATTCCCAATCATTTGTTTCTCTTTCCTGTGTCCCTGTGCTTCTCCCTCACCCCACCCCCCTCTCCCGCTCTCTCTTTTGTATATTAGACCACTTCTTGTCTTTTCAGGTTTCAAGACCAGTGGAGGCTGACAACCCCTCCCGTGGCCGCAGCGCCCCCTAATGTCTCGGTGGCATCTCTCTCTCTTTCTACTCCCGCTATGCACACTCACCCCATCCTCTCTGTGTGGGGGGGTGGGGGACAGGGCGACCACCGGCCCACTGCGGGAGGCATTTATTACAATAACAAGCGCTGAGCTTTAACAACATGAATATACTGAGATGCACCAGGCCCATGTTAACACAGACATACACATACACAGCACATACACGCCACACATCCACCACACAAATTTATATTGTGAAAGGCAGAGCCATGATAGAGTAATTGCCACTTAAATTGCGAGTGATTGAGAAAGGCAGGTTGAATGGGAGAGTTCTTCTAGGGCCTTGTCTTTCTCAGTGCACAGCGCAGTTAGGGCACGATGGAGCACTAATGCGTGGGCTAAAGGGTATTGGTTACATACGGAGGGATACAGAGCTTTTATTTTAGGGGGAGGGAAGGGGATATGTGTGGAGATTTATTCTCGTTTTTGTTTATCGTTTTCCCTTTTTCAGATGGGGGATGTGGATATGGAAGAAAAGAGAAAAGATGATTTCCTTTTTTATTTTATTTTTAACCCATGAGTCTGTAATTAGAAAAAAAATAAAAGACATTGTGTAAAAAGTATCTGAAGTGTCTTGTCTTCTGTTGTGTGTGGTGTTTAAAACTTCTGCCCTAAATAACTCGTGCCTATAATGTTACTCAACTGTGGGCTATATTTATTTTAACCTTAAAATGCATGTGTGGGTTAAAGTTATGTTTAAATTGGTGTTCAATGCACATAATCTAGTATTACACTCCCAGCGGAGATTCTCAGCATGTGGAGACTCATGCTACTCGCGATACATGCTCAACTTATCACGCGCCCCATTGAGAGTGAGAACCCCTAATCGTGGCCACAAGGAGGTTACCTCATGTGACGACCCCTCCCTAGCAACCGGGACAATTTGTTTGCTTAGGAGACCTGGCTGGAGTCACTTAATTTTAATTTAAATGGGATGGTTCACCCAAAAATAAAAATGTTCTTGTGATTTTCTCGCCCTCATGCCATCCCAGATGTGTATGACTTCTGCAGAACACACATTTAGATTTTTTTGAAGAATAGTTCAGTTCTGTAGGTCCTCGCAATGCGAGGAATGGTGGCTAGAACTTTGAAGCTCCAAGAAGAAAGGCAGCATAAAAGTAATCCATACAACTCCAGTGGTTAAATCTGTGTTCAGACATCTCTTTGGTATACAACTTCCAAAAGTGAACGCTGGCGTTTTTGTCTGCCACTGCCCTGGTTCTTTTCAATGTTTTTAGATCAGGGCTGTCAATCGATTAATTTTTAATCAAATTAATTACATGGCGTCCCGATTAATTAATCGCATATACAAATATTTGCTGAGAAAGCCCATCATATAACAATAATTCAATACATAATGATGACAATTATACATGGTTATCTTTTAAATATTAAAAATGTGTATGTGTATATATATATATATATATTCAGATAATTAAAATGCTTTACATTCTTGTAGCTGAAGAGTTAATCATTGATAAAACAATATAAAAGTGGCTTTAGAATACAATGTATTGTTTAATAACATATTATATTGATCATAAGTCAATCATTGGCATACAGTTCACAGCAATCCATTTCATAAGTGAATTTGTCAATCAGTTGGAGATTTATTATGAGGGCTTGTTTAAGAACCCGTCAATGAACAACTGCCTCATTTCATTTTTTTTTTAAGAAACGAGCCGCGGGTATATATAGTGACCACATGGCTATTGCTCTGTTGCAGGTCAGCAGACCTGATTTTGCGGGACACGAGGGAGAGAGAACTTTTATTGTTCTAGATGAATAAATATTGATTTTATATTAGATGTATTTTTGCAGTGATGTTAAATGTTAATGACGGCGCTGTGAACGTCACTCATTTTGGCATAAGGGCTACGATACAAACGACTCGGTTACTAACGTAACCTCGGTTCCCTGAGAGGAGGGAACGACTATTGCGTAAGTAGCTTACGCTATGGGAAATCTCAGTTTCTCGAGAAATATTGAAGTCTTTATGTAAAATGCATTGCAGCTGCACAGCAGACAGTGATGAGCGAGGCAGCTCGGTCATTGGCTGTGCTGCGGCAACTGCTCGAACCAGTGACAGGGCGACTTAGAACGCGCGACCAATGGGGGCGCGTCCCGCATTCGCACGCTCGGAGCCTGCTGAAATTAGCATATGAGGGCTATATAATGAACGTCCCGTCATGCCAGTTCTTTTAGGTTCAATCGACTGAAGCGAACTGACAAAGCACAGACACGGCAGCTTACGCAATAGTCGTTCCCTCCTCTCAGGGAACCGAGGTTACGTTAGTAACAGAGTCGTTCCCTATCGAGAGGTCTCTCCTATTGCGTAAGTAGCTTACGCTATGGGAACACCATGTAAAACACCGTGCGTGCTGACTTCGCTCAAGCCAGAGGCAGGTGCCTGAGCCTTAAAGCAAAGTGATATTCCACAAGCCGGCCAGCGGCGAGCTATATAGTGGGGTATGACAGGACGCCCTTGCCTTCAAGGTGGGGCGCTCCTTGTACAAACACAAGCACATATCTCATGTACTGAGCTTTTGTGTACTGGTACGCATAATAAACCCTCTAAGTCGGTCAGAGACGGACCTTATAAGGGAGGAGATGATGCCCAGCATATACATACTCCAGTTCATTCCACAGTCAGACTGATAGAATGTTGGAATGCAGTGAGGGGACCTGTAGGTTATAAAACCTGATAAATGTCGAAGGCGAGGCCCAGCCTGCTGCCGCACAAATATCTTCAATGGGTATCCCACACGACCATGGCCACGAGGAGGCCATGCTCCTCGTAGAGTGAGCTCTGACGCCTAAGGGGCATTGAAGGCCCTTGGCTCCATAAGCTAGCGCTATAGCATCCACTATCCAGCGCGATATTCATTGCTTTGAGACAGCGAGACCCTTAGTTCGGCCGCCAAAGCATACGAATAATTGTTCCGTCTGTCTGAACAGGGCAGAACGTTCCAAATATACTCTTAGCGCCCTGACCGGGCAGAGTAAATTTGCATCACCTTCGTCTGCTGAGGACGATAGCGCTGCCAGAGATATCACCTGTGCTCTGAAGGGTGTAGAGAGCACCTTAGGAATATACCCTTGCTTTGGCCTAAGGACAACTCTGCAGTCGTTAGGTCCAAATTCCAGGCAAGCAGCGCTTGATGACAGCGCGTGCAGGTCGCCCACTCTTTTAACTGAAGCGAGTGCCAGCAAGAGCGTGGTTTTGAGCGAGAGCTGCTTGAGGTGCACGGTTCGGAGAGGTTCGAACGGGGCACCTTTGAGTGCGTCCAGGACCGTGGCCAGGTCCCAGATCGGCACCGAAGGTGGGCGAGGAGGGTTCATCCTCCTAACGCCTCTTAGGAAACGAACGATCAGATGGTTTTTTCTAATGAATGTCCTTTATCAGAATTGTGTGACGCCGCTATGGCAGCCACATAGACTTTGAGCGTGGAGGGTGTGCAGCCCGCCTCCAGCAGCTCCTGCAAAAAGGCGAGTACACTTGGTATCTCGCACATTTTGGGGTTCAAGCTCTTGGTATCACACCAGTCACTGAACACTTTCCACTTTTGGGCATACAAGCGCCTCGTAGAGGGGGCTCGCGCCTCAGTAATGGTTTTCAGAACTCCACTGGGGAGGTTCTCGGGAACCCGTTGAGGGGCCATGCATGGAGGGCCCACAGATCGTGGCGGGGATGAAGAATCATCCCTGTGGCCTGTCCGAGGAGGTCTTGCCTCAGCGGAATCGGCCATGGGGCAGTTTGCATCATCTGTACCAGCTCTGGAAACCACGTCTGGTTTTTCCAGAGTGGGGCTACCAGGAGCACTGCACATTTCACCTCCCTGATCCGACTGATGACCTGAGGCAGCATCGCGATCGGGGGAAAAGCATACAAGGGGCGGCTCGGCCAAACTTGGGCGAGCGCGTCCGTGCTTTTTGAGAAGAGAGGGCAGTGCACGTTTTCCTTGGAGGCGAAGAGGTCGACCTCTGCCTCGCCAAAGGTTCGCCATAACCACTGAACCGTCAGAGGGTGGAGAGACCATTCTCCTGGGAGAACTTTGTCTCTGGATAGCATGTCCGCTCCTTGGTTCAGGACGCCTGGCACGTGCGCTGCCCTTAGCGAGTGCAGGTGGTGTTGTGACCATAGGATGAGCTCCCTGGCCATAGAGTGCAGGGAGCTCGACCTGAGTCCACCTTGGCGATTTATATACGAAACTACCGTCATGTTGTCCGTTCGGACCAGGACATGTTCGTTTTGCAGGTACGGAAGCAGGGCTCTGAGAGCCAAGGCGACCGCTTTCATTTCCAGACAGTTTATGTGTAGGCGCTTTTCCGGGTTTGACCAAAAGCCGGAAACAGGCCTGCCCACGTAAAGGGCCCCCCATCCTATTTTGGAGGCATCTGTCGTGATCATTTTTCTCTGCGTATTCACGCCCAGACTCACGCCGGTTTGATACCAGTTTATGGCTTTCCAGGGCGTCAGGGCTTTTATACAGCCGTGATTCGCTCTGATCAAAAAGTGGCCCGAGTGCCACGCGTGAGTGGGGACACGGCTCTTGAGCCAGCGCTGGAGAGGACGCATGTGCAACAATCCTAGCTGGAGTACAGCTGATGCCAAGGCCATGAGACCGAGCATTCTCTGAAATCGTTTGACGGGGGCGTGCGCGCCCGTTCTGAACGATGTTGCAAGGTGTCGAATAGAGTGTCATCTGCACTGAATCTAGCACTATTCCCAGAAAATAAATATTCTGGCTGGGGGATAGCACGCTCTTTGCAAAATTTATTCTCAGACCCAGGCATTGTAAATGGCTGATAGTCCAAGATCTGTGTGTCATTAACTGAACCTCTGATTGTGCTATGATTAGCCAATCGTCGAGGTAATTCAGTATCCGCACTCCCCGCTGTCTCAGGGGGGAAAGTGCCGCGTCCATACATTTCGTGAATGTACGGGGGGGCCAATGATAGGCCGAATGGTAGTACTGTGTACTGGTATGACTGTCCCTCGAAAAAGCGAATCTCAGAAAGGGCCTGTGGTGAGGGCGCTATCGGGATGTGAAAGTAAGCGTCTTTCAAATCCACTGATAGAAACCAATCCCCGGGGTGAACTTGCACGAGGATATGTTTGGTTGTTAACATTCTGAACGAGCGAATCATTAACGCTTTGTTCAGATGTCTGAGATCCAGGATGGAGCGAAGGCCACTGTCCTTTTTCGGGACGAGAAAATAGCGGCTGTAAAAACCCACCTCGCTCAAAGAGGGAGGAACAGTTTCTATAGCGCCCTTCTCTATCAGTTTGAGCACCTCGGTGCGTAGAACATGTGACACATCTTTCCTCACTTTCGTCTCGACCACCGCTGAAAAGCGGGGTGGTCTGCGAGCGAATTGAAGTGAGTATCCGTGTTTTATTATGTTCAAAACCCATTTCGGCATGTCAGGGATTTTTTCCCAGGCTTCTGCTCGCACAGATATGGGCTGAATGCCGGCTGGGGGCGTGTCACAGTGACGTATGGGCCCCGCCAGCAATTCGATTTGTGCTAACACAGAATCTACGGCTCTCAGAGGCGCAGGTGCGCGCTGAGCAGCCGTATTGAGTGCCGAGTGCAGAGGTGCGTGTGAGAGTACAGGCACATGCGCTATTTCCGAAATGCTCACAGCATGAGTCGGAGAGGTGCTTGAAACTGTATGAACAGTGTTTTGAAGTGGGGTGCATTCATCATTATGGGCACGCGCGCCACATTCATAAAGCTTTCCGCATTTAGCGGGGAGTTTCTTAGCTCGCGCATTGCATCTGTGATGTTTGCGGCATAGCTGTTTGAAACTGTGTGGGTAGCTGTGTGTAGGGGTGCGTGCAATACGGCAGGCACACGCACTACACTTATAGCACTTCCCGTTTTTACTGGGGAAGTGTTTATAACTGTGGGAACAGTGCTTGTGTGTAGTGGTGCATACATGACAATAGGCACACGATCTACATTTTTGAGACATCCAGCCTGAGCTGGGGAGGTGTTTGGCACTGTTTGGACAGTATTGATATGTGGGAATGCGCACTTTAGTGTGGACATGTGAACCCTTAGTGACACAGGCAGAAAATGACTCTTTTGGTGATTTCTGTGTCGCCGTGAAAACGGCGTTTGATTGCAGGTGAGCGAGTTTTATGACTGGCCCATTGACTGCTGTATAGACATTTCCAGCCGCCTGTAAGGGGACTGGGTAATGTTTTAAATGTTTGCGAGGGAGCGGTCCGGCATTTGCGAGACGCGTACTCCCTCTCTTTCTTCCTGCTGCTAGGAAGACTTACGAGGCTCTGTGTTCAGGGTGATTCTGGGTCGAGGGCCTCGTTGCTCCTGCGGCTTTCTTCGGCCAGCAGAACGCGAGCAGCATCGAGCGTCCTTTTCAGGTCTGCTCTTCGGCTGGGAGACGGGCGGCTCTGCCCTGGCTCGCTGCTGCTGCTGGGGCGGTTTTTGAGATGAGCTGGAGCGCTTAGGCAGGAAGTGATGCATAGCTTGGGAATCCTTCTGCGCCTCCGTGAAATCTCTCACCGTAGGTCCGAACAGGCCGCTCGGAGTGACAGGTGCGTCAAGGAAGGGTGCCTTATCCGCGTCCTTCATCTCCGTTAGCGTTAGCCACAGATGGCGCTCAAGGACGATCAAATTAGCCATGGCCCGGCCAATGGATTGGGCGGTGGCCTTTGTGGCTCGCAGAGCTACGTCCGTAGCACTGCGCAGGTCCTTAAAAGCGTCGGGTTCAGGTCCAGACTCGTCCATAGAGCGGAGAAGTTTGGCCTGAAACACTTGTAGAACCGCCATCGAATGCAGCGCTGATGCAGCTTGACCGGCGGCGGCGTATGCGCGACCGGTGAGAGCTGATGTGGTTCTGCACAGCTTCGGCATCCGCCCTGAATGAGTGCAGCTTCTGCGTGGTCCAGACCCAGGCAGCGAGTGCAGATGATGTGCCGATCTCCGTCGGAAAGAGGGCCTCTGCACGAGGCGCAGGCTGAAGGCATTTGAAACAACGCCTGGAAAATAACTCTTTTACTCTTAAAAAGCGTCACGGGGGCGAACGCTTGTTCAGTAAAGGATATGCGATGCGCGCCAGATGGCGTAGCAGAAGGCTTTGAAGGTGGCTGAAGATGCCGGCGTCCTCTCAGCAGTCCCGCTGTAAGCTTGTCGACGGCGGCGAAAGACTCCAAAAATCCGGAGGATCCAGCGAAGAGAAGGTCTTCGCTGAAGGAGATTAAATCTAAAAGAACTGGCATGACGGGACGTTCATTATATAGCCCTCATATGCTAATTTCAGCAGGCTCTGAGCCGCTGAATGCGGGACGCGCCCCATTGGTCGCTGCGTTCTAAGTCGCCCGTCACTGGTTCGAGCAGTTGCCGCAGCACAGCCAATGACCGAGCTGCCTCGCTCATCACTGTCTGCTGTGCAGCTGCAATGCGTTTTACATAAAGACTTCAATATTTCTCGAGAAACTGAGTTTTCCCATAGCGTAAGCTACTTACGCAATAGGAGAGACCTCTCGATAGGGAACTCATTTTAACAGCTCAGACCTACTCAATGTAAATATAATGAAGTGAAAATAATAATCTAATCATTAAAAAGAATATTTCCAAATAAGCACATCAATTCCATTATTAAAGACTTGAAAGATTAAATGCGATCTTATCAGATTTAGTGCATCTTGAATTTATTTATTTTTTGTCTGATCCGGCTGCTTCAAGCAGGGCCTTCTCATTCATTTTGACTGTAGAACTCCTGGCAGGTGTAGGTGTTCACTTTCACCAGGAGTTCACTTTTGATGAGGTCCACAGATGCTCAGTTCCTTGTCTATGTCCACGCAGCGGTCATCAGTGAAAACACCCTCTCCACGAACGCGTTGGTGACAGGAATACTCAAAGATATCAGAGCTGTCATGTTTGGGGCACTGAAATGCTTCAGCAGAGCTGTCCGTGAAACTTCGGTGGCATACCCTGCACTCTCCTTTTTTAGGGTCACCTGTAACTGGTTTTAACCATGTAGATATATTTTCTCCAATTCTTTATTATACGAACAAAGACACTTTTTCTTCTCGGGAGCTCAGAATAGACCCATTTTTCTGTTGCAGTTTTTTTCCAGTGTTTTCCCGCTCTGGCAAGAAAAAAAAGGCTGCGCTGCGAATGTTCCGGTTTTCTTATTAACTTTTTTTTTATAGTGATTTTGTAATTAAAGGACGATGATATAAAATGATACCGAAATAATAATAATAATAATAATAATAATAATAATAATAATAATAAAGATAAAAAATTATACAAGCAAAATTTAAATGCGGGACACTGCTTATGACTTGCGGGACAAAGCTTCCAATTTCGGGACTCACCCTACCATACGACCTGCGTCAGACATGATTGTGTCGCATCTCGGGTGTGTAATAAAAATAAAATGTTTAGGTCACTGTGTCATGTTAAATATAGTTTAATACTCAATCTTTAAACACATATTGAGATCCCTTAGTTCACATTTGAACCCTTAGTAACGCATACGTGTTGTTTTCTTCACTGTGTAAACTGTGTTGCTCACACAGCTGAAATTTCACTTACTGCCCTCTGGAGTAAACAGGTGGTACTACAAGCATGCGATTAAATGCGTACATTTTTGTATAATTAATCGTGCGTTATTAATGCGTTAACTCCACAGCCCTATTTTAAATGCTTTTGTTTTAGTATGAGTGACCTCAGGAAATGTATACTTTTATGGACAATCTTATAGGCTAGCGACTTTTTAGTTGTTTTGAAATTTTCATTACACCTCCCGTCTGACTGGCTGATTCCCCTGACAGCCACCACATACCGGCCATGTGGTCGGAGGGCTGCCCCGTCACCCTCCGACTGGTGAAAGTGATGTGAAGCCGGGTGTCAATTTTGATAATCTCAGCTTGCTGAAACGCATATCTTTTATTTCACAGCAAAACACGGACGTCGACACTATTAAGATGGCCCTCATTAATGCACGTTCAATATCGAACAAGTCTTTTATTCTGAATAACTTTTTTTTTTTAATCACAACCGCTGGATGTTTTATTCATCGCTGAGACGTTGCTGAATCGTGGCGAACAAATGGCCCTGGGGGATCTAACGCCACCAGGCGACTTTTTAAATTCCCGATGCACTTCAGGACGATCTAGGAGGTGGTGTTGCCACAGTTAAAGGCAGAATGATGCCTATGGATATGTATTCCAGTTTTGAGGTCCAGTTGTTAAATATTGACATCTGTACAGACCTCCCAGATTTAATAAGGACTTCATCCAACAATTTTCGGACTTTCTCTCTGGACTGGTGTCTCGTGGTGGTAGACTCCTGATTCTTGGGAATTTTAATATCATGTATCATTCTTACTATTCGGTGCCAATTCAGCTTCAAATTGACATGATTTAAAGAGCAACATGCAGGTTGGACACCCCTATATAGCATAGTGTATGTTGATGATAACACAACTAGATTTTCTGAACTGGAGTAATATATATTTAGCCATTAACGATATTTTGAGATAAATTGTGATAAAATAACTTCCGCGTCTATAAAGCACTAAACGGAAGTGACGATGGGCGAGGGAGTCTGGTCAAATTCAAGCTCAGGTTACAATGAATGCGAGTGAAGAAACCGAGTTCTCCGGTGTGGACGAACATGCCTGTGATGGCCCACAGGCCTATAATTATGAGCAAATTAAGAGTTAAAATAATTAAAAGACTTACTCTGCTAAGTCCTTGTTTTCGTTGCACAGAATGTCTGCTAACGTTAGCACTTTGTCCTCCAGTCCAGCCCGCGCCAAAATCCGGTGTACACTTTGACGGTGGACTTGATTCCATCGAGTGCACCGAGGGAACAGCATCAGTAATCAGCCTCACGTGGTCCTTACTCCGAAATCCCATACGAGACTCCAACAAATCTCCAGGTCGATAATTCTCCGGAGTGAAATGTGCGCCACAAACGACCGAGTGTGTGGTAACAGACGCGGCAGTGAAGTCTGCTCTCTTCACCTGCACAAAACGCACTCAAGACCGAAAAGCCTTGTTTTTTCTAGAAGGAAAATGATGGACATGATGTCCTGACAGGCTGGAATTCGTGCAACCAGCACAAACACAATAATTTACCATTATGGCTTCTCTAAAACTTTCTGTACTGCTCTAACTACATCAACACCCACAATGAGAGCTGACCGCGAGCTCTTTTGTTTGCCTCGCCCTACGTCATATGACGCGTTGATAGCGGGAAAGGCGTATTCCAGAGCCTAGCACATTTTCATCAAAATCTCTACATCAAATGAGATTTCATTAGTAATTTCTACATATGTGTTTTTAAAAGACCTCTGCAGACAATATAAAGTATTAATTCAGTTATAAATTCAACCTGCATGTTGCTCTTTAATATGTAAAATTATTTACATTTCAGTTTGGTTCCAGACACTTGCACAGCACTGAATCGTCTAGAATATGGTTGGCATCCTATCTCAAAGAAAGGACGTTCTCTGTAAATTTAGGTAATTTTTCTATTACTTAAGCTCAATTACAGTGTGGTGTCCCTCAAGGGTCGATCTTAGGACCCTAGTTATTTTCACTGTATATGTTTCCTCTGAGCATTATTTTTAATAAGTAAAGCATATCTTATCACTGTTATGCTGACAATTCCGAATTTTATTCCCCAGTGAGTGTAACCATTGTTAGGGGTATAACAGTTGTGACCCGGACCAGATATGGAGAAAGAAAACCAGGAGTCGGGAAATTCAATTAAAGAATCAAAATTTACCGAAGAATAGTTTGCAGTGAAATTGGTAGAGCCAGCGGCAAAGCCTCACGAGGAGATCGAAAGCTAACTCGTACCTTACACAAAATCTTACATCAATTATACCATTTGCAAGGACGTACATTCCATTATTTTACTCCTGATTGGCTAAAAGAACAAAGTCACAACATATAGAGAGTTAAATGGCCTATCAACATTAATAAGCGCACTTGTCGTCCGCGCCCGAGATTTACGTCTGAAGTGACCTCGCAGATGGTCGCGGGGCATCTTCGAGTCGGCCTGGTGTGCATCCCTGGTTCAAAAACTGGGTAGAAGGTCAAACGCACACACAAAACACTGACGAACGACAGTTCTTCTCTGGGCACAAGAGAGCCAGAGCACACATTATCAGGCCATTTGAACCAAAACAGAGAGAAAAAAATATTCACTCCTCGGGCAGAGGAGAGGGTTGAAATAACATACATTTCTTCCCTAAAGAAATAATAAGAGAAAATTACACTTCTACTATTCAGGTGTTATTACATAGGACTTTAAACCATATAATTAGTCATGGAAAGGTAACAATCAAACACAGAATACATCTAGAACACATGTTTAACGCATTCCCCCTGACCCCCTCCCCTGAGAGGCTGGAGAGCGTCACAAATAAGCTTATCCCCCAAAAGACCTTCAGCCGACGTGCAGGACAGAGAGACTCTGGAATGTTCCTAAAAGAGACTAATTAACATTCAACACACATATGATTCAAAGTATATTTCAATTATCGTAAGAAAATAGAATTGATTATGTGATCATGCATATAGTTAATTCATCACTTTATTAAAGAAGTTAAGCAACAGAATACAGATAGATATTGATATAAAAGGATATATATATATATATATATATATATATATATATATATATATATATATATATATATATATATATATATATATATATATATATATATATATTGATATATCTGAAGAGCCAAGGGATTTTGACCCTCACCCTTCAGTCCCCCGTTTTAGACCAATGTGGGGTCCAATACCGCCACGTCTGGTCTACCAAGTGAGGTCACTACGGAAGGTGGAGTGGTAACACAAGCTTCCCTGACGGGTCTCACTTGTCTCTTCGCCTCATTGCGGACATGCTGGATACTAAAAATTCCCAGTCCCCACGCAAAGGCTCTCCCACCTTCCACTCACAACAGGGCCTGGATGTTATCCTTCTTAAGTTTCTCTTCCAAGCGTGTCGTCAGTTTTCTCAGTCGGTTCTCCTCCTCGGAAGGGTTCAAGTTACTGCAAGCAGACCTGCATACATAAGAAAAACAGAAACAAACACACATCCACACACACAGACAGAGGACACCCACTCCCAAAAGAGCTCCAAAAGCATATAACACACATTTAACAGCTCCCATGACCAAATCCTCTGACGCAGCCACAAACTCCTCCCAAGCCTCCTCCACATATTCCTCCACTGTTTCCGTCATGTCAGTAAATATTGCTCCTACCGAAAAAGCCAAAACCAATGCTACTGCTATAGCAGACGGAGGTTCCGAATCAGTATACCATGGAGTGCCCTTAGATTTAAGCCATACAGAATTCAAATACTCATAACCTGCAAATGGATCATTAGTTTTTATCTGTTCCAGAAATGCAGTGATAAATTTCTGCCGAGCTGTTTGCGCCTTCAACCGAGGAAAATGTTCAGTCTCCTGCTTCAACTCTGCAACACAAAGAGACAGCTCTGCTTCGTTAGCTTTCTTACTCTTATCAACTGGACGCCATGCAGGACCCATGGGGTGTGTCAACCTGTGTTTAGCACAGTCCTTTGATGGAGTCTTAGACTCTAGATCTCTGATTTCCTGTACTGAAGGAATTGGACTCAGAAATTGTCTAAATTGTTTTGCCCTGTCAAACCACTCATCTCCAATAGCTACATTGGACAACTGAGGCCACATCCTCACCTGAAATGATTTATAATTGTCCCACAACAGCTCCTCATACTTTAAAGGTACCAGACTAGTCTTTGCTCGAGTGTACATCATTTCAATATTCAGTTTAAACACTTGCAAATGCATCCATGCTGTCACATTATAAGCCATCGATGTAGGATTATAACATTTATCTTCAAGGTAATCATGCAAGTCATCCATGTTGAAAACAGTTTTGTTAGCAAGGTTCCTAGCAAACTCATACTGGTGCAACACATCAGAAAAACTAGCCCAAGTGTAACCTGACTTAACAAAAGAAGCATTACACACCTCCCAGGGAATCTCCATCATCTTCACACAGGTGAGCTTCTCAGAAATTTCTCTACATTTATCAACATCTCCAGGAGGAAACATCTTAACAAACCACTGTTGAATTTCTTTACCTAAACAACGCTCAACATGTGCAGTCTCCTTTCAAGGGTCATCGAATCTAGTGTACCTGGGCCAAGAGAGGGACAAAGCATTAATAGAAGGCAAACCATTTTTACTGCCATTCAGATCGAACTTGTCCTTGTCAGTTTTATCTATCCATCCTAACCTATCACAGACTGCACCGTAAGCCCTATTAGTGTCCCATCGGATCATGTGGCATTTAGTTGGGTCTAACACTCCCCATCTCATCAAATCCTTATCATTTATTGCTGTTTGATACTCATCAGACCCCAGTTCTTCTCTAATCACAATATTGCTGTATATATAGCTTTGGGCTACATCTTTAATGACTTTGTTGTAACCAAGTTCATTCTTAGCTTTGGGAAAATAGTATGACATGATGTGGCGAGGATCAGGAGCACTTGGGTATAACGGAAGTTTCACTGCTTTTCCACCTAAAATCATGTGGGAGTCATTCACATCTGCTACCTGACGCCTCCTTTGTTCTGCTCTACTCTCACCTTTTCTAGATTTTAACAAATATCGATTAACCATATCCATTCGTATAGAGCATGCACTCATGTTTTCACGAGCTATGTGGTCAGGGATCCAGCTCATTGAACTGAAATCTCCTTCAAACAGGTCAACACCTCCACTCCTCATCCACCGACCTTTTTGCATAATGAGGGTAGTATCAGGATAATTTGGGGAGTGACCAAGCCAATAGGTCACTGTCTCATTTCCGTCCAGACGATAACAACGAACCTTTTGGTACATGGTCGGAATTAAATTTAGACCCTCAGTTGAATTTAGACATGGGTATTGTACCCATGATGGACGGTTATCGATCTCCTCGCAATCCCAATGAGTTGAAAACGCATGGAATCTCCCTGTCCAAATTGAAATTTGAATCCACATCAAAAATGATAAAGCGATCAGAATTAAAAATACCCACGAGAGCGGAAGTACCAATCGGATGAAAGCTCGTTTCACTTTCAGTCATCTCTCACTACGCACTTCTTCTTGAAGAATTAGCAGCTTCAGTATGTCGTCGGATTCAGCCATCTGTAATGATAAAACATTTGTTCTAGAATTCTAGAATTTTAACATACACAACAGACATTTAATGATCCCAGGGGAGTAAGTTGTTACACTTTTCAAGTGGTTTCACCTGTGACCAGTGTCTCCATACTGTACCCAAAACCCCCCTGTCCAGTAGAACAGAGGTGTTAGTGGTCAATACCACCTGATAAGGCCCATCAAATTTCGGACCTAAGGGGGAAACTATCTCCCGCTGTAACATTACATTGTCACCTATTTCAGGCAAAGCAAGCATGTCTTTTTGCTCAACATTATCTCGATCTGCTTGTCGTGTGCTAACACTAACCCGTGTGTCTCGCAGACTGTCATCCAAAGCTTTCACATAATTTTGTAAAGCGTCTTTCAAAGGCCCGGATGGTCCCTCATGTTGCAAGGGGACATCCCAGGGCAGCCGCATGTAGCGACCTGTCATTACCTCAAAAGGGCTGAGCTGTGTAGTCTTGTTAGGGCTGGCTCTCATGCTTAACAAAATCGCTGGGACAGCTGCATGCCACCCTTTCCCCCACTCCAACAATCTCTTTCTCAATGAAGTTTTAAGCGTACGATTAGTGCGTTCAATAGATCCGCTAGATTGGGGCCTAAATGGAATGTGAAAGTGTTGCCTCACCCCATCAACTTCATGACATTTTTCATCACCTTCCCAGTAAAATGTGTACCCTGATCTGAATCAATTTGTAAGGGCAAACCCCATCTTGGGAAAACTTCATTCAACATAATCTTGGCGGTTGCATCTGCGGTGCAGTTTCTCAATGGAAATGCCTCAACCCATCTGGAAAACACATCAACAATCATTAGAATGTATGTAAAACCTACACTAGGGGGCAGTGGACCTATGAAATCAATTTGGAGGTGGGTCCACGGCCCTTGAGGTCGAGGGGCATGTCCTAAGGGAATTTTCAGCTTAGAAGAATTAACCTTAAGGCATACTAGACATCTCTTACAAAAATCATTGCAAGAAGCCCTCAGTCGTGGCCACCACCAGGTTTTGGAAATCATTGCATGTAGTTTTTCAGGACCTGCATGTGCCAAACCATGATACAAAGACATTAGTTCAGTTCTAGCAGAAACAGGACAAACAAAACGCTCATTAAATTTCCACAGTCCTTCTGCGTTTTTCTGAGCTCCTAATTTTGTCCATTGTTCTATCTCTTCAGGGTCATCCTCATCATAGAGTTTAAAAAGGTCTCTGGGGGTCTCACTCTCCTGAGGAGCAAGAGCCATAACACTCACGCAAGTCTCAGTCCGTGTTGCAGCCTCTCTGGCAGCTGTGTCAGCAGCTCGGTTTCCTGTGGCCTCAGGAGAATTGTCCGTTGCATGTCCAGTGACTTTGATAACTGCTCCTGTTGCAGGAAGATCACAGGCATTCATAAGTTCTTTTACCTGCTGTTGATGAGAGATCGGCAGACTGGCAGTGGTTAGAAATCCTCTGCGTCTCCACACAGGACCGAAGTCATGAACAGCACCATATGCATAACGGCTGTCAGTGTAAACATTGATTCATTTCCCCTGGCCATACTGCAATGCTCGTGTCAATGCGACCAGCTCGGCCACTTGAGCCCCTCCTCCTGAAAGAGAACCACAGTCAACAGTTTCACCATGTTCATTTACAACAGCCCAGCCAGTGAAGTGTTTTCTCTGTTCATGAAAGCTGGAACCGTCCACGAACAGCTTCATGGCATCAGAAAGTGGTTCAGATTGAAGAGGGCTCTGGCTGTCCGTCTCGATCAGTCGGGCACAGCTGTGTGCAGTTCCTTCTTCTGGAAGCAAGGAGGCAGGGTTGATAGCAGTTTCAATGTCAATATTTATATCCACATTTTTACTCAAGAGAGTGGCCTCCTATTTAGCTTGTCTTTGATTAGAGATAGAGCCTAAACGAGTGTTTGTTAACAATTTCAGAATCTGGTGTCTAGTGTGCAGTATCACCTGATGAGTCACAATGTCCTCGGTAATCTTTACAGCCCACTCTGCACAGTCGCATATCAACAGGCACGGATGCTGTCCTGCCATTGAAACAGGAATAGGGGCAGAATAATATCCTACCATCCCATAGGAGTTTCTTCCTGGAACCCTTTGACCCAGGGCCGCTGAATAGGATCGAGTTCCCACCCATGTCCATAGATGGAACGGCCTGCTGGCATCGGCATGACGTAATGCTGGGGAGGAAGCAAGTGTTTCTTTGATACTCACAAACGCCTCCTCCATCTCCTCAGTCCAGTCGATCAGCTCCGATCCAGGTTTTCCTCCTTTCAGCGCCTCTGAGTGGTTTAGAAAGTTCAGTGTATTCAGAAACATACTGGCGGCAATAATTCAAAAGACCCATTACTTGCCTTAGACCAGTAACCGTGTTTGGTTTTGGAAGTTCAATGATAGCTTTAACTCGTTCAGGAGTGATGCGTCTGCCGTGCACACCCACAATTTGCCCCAAATAAGTCACTTCAGGCAGTGCTAGCTGTGCTTTCTTCAAGTTCACTTTGAATCCCCCGTTTTGGAGGGCATTCAAAACAGTCTGTACAGCAGTCAAATGTTTGAACTTGGTTGGACTAGCAATTAAAATGTCATACACATATGGTAGGACAACAGATCCGTCATATTCAATTTGTTTTCTTACCGGATCGATGAAGGATGCTAATACCTGATGAAACAGTGTGGGTGAGTTGCAGAAACCTTGTGGCAAACGACTCCATGTCCATTGGCGACCCCTGCTGGTGAAAGCAAATCTGCCTTGGTCCTCCTTGGCTAGGGGACAAGTCCAAAAACCATTAGAAATGTCTAATGCAGTAAAAAGACAATGTTCAGATCCTATCTCATGTAGGATAGTTGCGGGGTTGGCCACCAGAGGGTGCATTTTCTCAGACACTGAATTCAGAGAAGTGTAATCAATGGTCAAACGCCAGCTCCCATCTGGCTTTTTGACAGGCCACATGGGAGAGTTAGTGGGAGAGGCACAGGGAATCACAATCCCCCGTTTGCATAATTCATCTACAACAGTGTCAGCCCCCTCTCGAGCATCATTTTTCAAAGGATATTGTCTTTTGGCTTCATGCAAAGGACCTGGGATGCTCAGTGGCTGAATCTGTGCTAAACCACAATCATATTTATCTTTTGCCCATACATCAGGAAATTTGGAAATTATAAACTTCCACTCAGAGCGAGTCTCAGCTAGACTAGCAGGTTCAGCCACTGCACATCTCTGCTCATGGTGGGGGCCACTCTGAGATAAGCGAATTGTTTCATTGCAGCCAAGCACTAGCTTATCTTGAGAAAGCAAAACATCAGCTTCGAGTTCTTTCAGAATGTCAACACCGATTAGAGTCCCTACAGTATTTCTCCCTACCCAAAATTCAGTCCAATATACTTTTTCAGAGTTAGAAATGGTTAGAGGGACAGGAACAGATTTATGATATACATTTGTGCCATTTAGACCTTCTATGTACAAAGTTTCAGAAGTGATCTCAAGATCGAGATCTGTAATTGATACAGTCGCGCCCGTGTCAATCAAAATAAGGCATCCCTCACACTCATCATCGGCTAGCTGGAATACAAAATGAAATGTTAAGAAGATTGCTAGAGACTGATCACCTCAGACCACATTCATCTTCATTGTGTTTTTTTTTTTTTTTTTCAATGAAAGTGAATGGTGACTGAGACTGAACGCTCTTTGGCCTTGATCACTGATAAAGTGTCTCAGTGTTCCCTGCTATCAAAATAGAACTGCATTTGTTTTTCTGTCAGGCAAGCTGAGAGCACACACACACACTTTCCCAGAAAATCTTATAACATTTCATATTTTCTGCTTTTTCACAAACAGCCTCGGAACCCTTACTCAAACTACACAGATCACAGCCGACTTCCTGCCCAATAATTTTTGCCACTCTATCACGCTGGGCAATCAAACTAGACCATCCGTCCATCATATTTGGAATTGCCTTTTCATGGCTTAAAGGTATACCACCCAGTTTACAAATCCATGAATAGGCAAACACGGATAGATATTTGGCCCTATCACCGTCTTTTTTGTTCTGCAGCCAGTCAATCTGCTGCATGACTTTCCAATCAGAATCAAACCCCTGACTGACCATTTTCTTAATGAGTTGTGCACATTTCTTTGATTTGAGCTCGTCAGAGCAGAGCTGTTTACAGCGTGTGCCCTGCTCGTTTTGGTCAGAACTACTCAGAAAATTCCCTTTATCAGTCATTTTTCTTGGTCACAGTTGAAAATCACTACCGAAAAGATTTTAGCAGCAAATATTTCACGCCGATAAATTAACTATAGCAGCAACAACTGGATTTCTACACAATACACCACAAAGTATTCTTCACAAACATCCTGGTCACATATACTGATCCATACCAATTCGGGTCACAATTTATTTATTTACTTGGGACCGCTCCTGATGCATCCCTGGCAAAACAATCCCTATTGTATTGTATTTTATTTTATTTTATACCTAATATCTGAATCCCTAACTGCCTGATTCACTAAGCTCGGGGTACCCCTATCTGAGGTGGAAGAGATTGAGCAGGTTTACGGTGCCACTGGACCTCCCGTCCAGGGACGCACTCTGCCGGGGTGGTGCTACACCAATGCCCACCTGGGCCCCCCACAGAGCACGTTTCACTTGCGCTGTTTGCTGTTTTAACCCTTAACAGCTCTCTCAGCGACGACTTATACTCTCAATAGTATAATTAAATTACTCTTCACTCGCCTCGTCGGAGTGAAGCTCTCCCGCTCCCCTTCAAAATCTCTTCCAGTCAGACAGCCCTAACAATTAATAAAAGCTTCCTACCTTGTTTGCTGATTTGCCAGAGATGTCACCACGGAGTGATTGCCCGCCGAATCCTCCACCAAACTGTTAGGGGTATAACAGTTGTGACCCGGACCAGATATGGAGAAAGAAAACCAGGAGTCGGGAAATTCAATTAAAGAATCAAAATTTACTGAAGAATAGTTTGCAGTGAAATTGGTAGAGCCAGCGGCAAAGCCTCACGAGGAGATCGAAAGCTAACTCGTACCTTACACAAAATCTTACATCAATTATACCATTTGCAAGGACGTACATTCCATTATTTTACTCCTGATTGGCTAAAAGAACATAAAGTCACAACATATAGATAGTTAAATGGCCTATCAACATTAATCAGCGCACTTGTCGTCCGCGCCCGAGATTTACGTCTGAAGTGACCTCGCAGATGGTCGCGGGGCGTCTTCGAGTCGGCCTGGTGTGCATTCCTGGTTCAAAAACTGGGTAGAAGGTCAAACGCACACACAAAACACTGACGAACGACAGTTCTTCTCTGGGCACAAGAGAGCCAGAGCACACATTATCAGGCCATTTGAACCAAAACAGAGATAAAATATTCACTCCTCGGGCAGAGGAGAGGGTTGAAATAACATACATTTCTTCCCTAAAGAAATAATAAGAGAAAATCACACTTCTACTATTCAGGTGTTATTACATAGGACTTTAAACCATATAATTAGTCATGGAAAGGTAACAATCAAACACAGAATACATCTGGAACACATGTTTAACGCATTCCCCTGACCCCTCCCCTGAGAGGCTGGAGAGCGTCACAAATAAGCTTATCCCCAAAAGACCTTCAGCCGACGTGCAGGACAGAGAGACTCTGGAATGTTCCTAAAAGAGACTAATTAACATTCAACACACATATGATTCAAAGTATATTTCAATTATGCATAAGAAAATAGAATTGATTATGTGATCATGCATATAGTTAATTCATCACTTGATTAAAGAAGTTAAGCAACAGAATACAGATAGATATTGATGTAAAAGGAGATAGATAGATATATATACAGTGAGGAAAATAAGTATTTGAACACCCTGCTATTTTGCAAGTTCTCCCACTTGGAAATCATGGAGGGGTCTGAAATTGTCATCGTAGGTGCATGTCCACTGTGAGAGACATAATCAAAAAAAAAAAAAATCCAGAAATCACAATGTATGATTTTTTAACTATTTATTTGTATGATACAGCTGCAAATAAGTATTTGAACACCTGTCTATCAGCTAGAATTCTGACCCTCAAAGACCTGTTAGTCTGCCTTTAAAATGTCCAACTCCACTCCATTTATTATCCTAAATTAGATGCACCTGTTTGAGGTCGTTAGCTGCATAAAGACACCTGTCCACCCCATACAATCAGTAAGAATCCAACTACTAACATGGCCAAGACCAAAGAGCTGTCCAAAGACACTAGAGACAAAATTGTACACCTCCACAAGGCTGGAAAGGGCTACGGGAAATTGCCAAGCAGCTTGGTGAAAAAAGGTCCACTGTTGGAGCAATCATTAGAAAATGGAAGAAGCTAAACATGACTGTCAATCTCCCTCGGACTGGGGCTCCATGCAAGATCTCACCTCGTGGGGTCTCAATGATCCTAAGAAAGGTGAGAAATCAGCCCAGAACTACAGGGGAGGAGCTGGTCAATGACCTGAAAAGAGCTGGGACCACCGTTTCCAAGGTTACTGTTGGTAATACACTAAGACGTCATGGTTTGAAATCATGCATGGCACGGAAGGTTCCCCTGCTTAAACCAGCACATGTCAAGGCCCGTCTTAAGTTTGCCAATGACCATTTGGATGATCCAGAGGAGTCATGGGAGAAAGTCATGTGGTCAGATGAGACCAAAATATAACATTTTGGTCATAATTCCACTAACCGTGTTTGGAGGAAGAAGAATGATGAGTACCATCCCAAGAACACCATCCCTACTGTGAAGCATGGGGGTGGTAGCGTCATGCTTTGGGGGTGTTTTTCTGCACATGGGACAGGGCTGACTGCACTGTATTAAGGAGAGGATGACCGGGGCCATGTATTGCGAGATTTTGGGGAACAACCTCCTTCCCTCAGTTAGAGCATTGAAGATGGGTCGAGGCTGGGTCTTCCAACATGACAATGACCCAAGCGCACAGCCAGGATAACCAAGGAGTGGCTCTGTAAGAAGCATATCAAGGTTCTGGCGTGGCCTAGCCAGTCTCCAGACCTAAACCCAATAGAGAATCTTTGGAGGGAGCTCAAACTCCGTGTTTCTCAGCGACAGCCCAGAAACCTGACTGATCTAGAGAAGATCTGTGTGGAGGAGTGGGCCAAAATCCCTCCTGCAGTGTGTGCAAACCTGGTGAAAAACTACAGGAAACGTTTGACCTCTGTAATTGCAAACAAAGGCTACTGTACCAAATATTAACATTGATTTTCTCAGGTGTTCAAATACTTATTTGCAGCTGTATCATACAAATAAATAGTTAAAAAATCATACATTGTGATTTCTGGATTTTTTTTTTAGATTATGTCTCTCACAGTGGACATGCACCTACGATGACAATTTCAGACCCTCCATGATTTCTAAGTGGGAGAACTTGCAAAATAGCAGGGTGTTCAAATACTTATTTTCCTCACTGTATATATATATATATATATATATATATATATATATATATATATATATATAATGTATTGATATATCTGAAGAGCCAATGGATTTTGACCCTTCACCATGAACTGTACATCTGAGAATGCCCTAAATTTTTTCAAAGATATTAAACATTGTCTGGCAAACAATTCCTTACAATTAAATGAAAGCAAAACCGAAGTTCTGATTTTAGGTTCCTCCATGTCCTCCTTACCTGGCCTGGTTGCCCAGTAAGGTCTGTCATCGAATGTACAAGATCATGTGAGGACTCTTGGAGTGATTTTAGACTCATCATTACTTTTCAAAAAGCAGATCAGTGCTGTTATCAAGGGTAGCTTTTTCCACCTGAGATCAATCTTTCCAATAAGGACTTGGAAATTGTGATTCACTCACTATTTTTTCATCAAGGTTAGACTAATGCAACTCATTGTACATTGGTCTACCCCAAACTGCGTTATCTCACCTTCAGCTAGTTCAAAACGCGGCAGCTAGGCTTTTAACTGCAAGAAAAAGGGATCAAATTTCCCCGGATTTAGCATCTCTACACTGGCTTCCTGTGAAATTCAGGGTCAATTTAAAAATTCTAATTTTGTCTACAAGGCACTATCTGGTCTAGCGCCCCAATATATCAGTAACCTTCTACACCCCTACTCCCCCAGCAGAGCGCTCAGGTCTTCTGATCAACTTCTATTGATGGTTCCTCATTACCGCTAAGATCTAAGGGTGACGGTGTCTTTTCTGTGATAGGTCCTAATCTATGGAATAGTCTCCCTTTCCATGTGAGGTGGTCAGCTTCATTATTAGCCATTTTTAAATCATCTTTAATAACATATTTTTATTCTGTGGCTATTGAAATGGTCATTGAATAGGCTGAAATGGATTAATACATGATGTTGTATTTAAATGTTTTTATTAATTTCATTGTTTTATATTTAACTTTTTAAATCAATCTGTTTTTATACATTTTGTGTCAACTTCTGTTGTTTTTAAATGTGCTCTATAAATCAAGGTTGACTTGAGTTGACACATGATAGGTATGGGTGAGAAACATTTTTCAAGTAATTTTTAATGACAAATTCTCCTCCCTGGCCAGCAGGGGGCAATTTGCACAAAGAATATGAAAGGAAAGTTGAGATTGAGCAGGGAGGAGAATTTATAGAAAAAAAAGACTTCAATATTGATCTGTTTCTCACCCACACCTATCATATCACTTCAGAAGAAATGGATTAAAACACCAAAGTCGTCTGTAGTACTTTTATGTTGCCCTTATGTGGATTTTAGAGCTTCAAAATGTTGCCACCCATTCACTGTTTGGTTTATAAAAAAATAAAAAAAAACTCCAATAAATTATCCCAATTGCAAATGTATTCATAATTCTGAAGGAAAAAAAAAACACTACAAAAATTTTGAAATTCATTGCAGATTTCTCCTTTGCATCAGAGGTTCTACTTGTTTTTTATGAAAACTGAAATAATAAAAAAAATAACTTTTTTTATTTCATTTTATTCATCAATTTCTTTTTCTTGGGTTTTGGATTATCAATGTCCTGCCAAAAGAGAGAAAATGCATTCAGAATATTCAGAACATTTAAATAATGTTTCCTAAAATGAAGGATCATAGGTTATCAGGCATGTTGCATCTCGCATCCTGTGGGTCATAGGTTATTCACATGAAGGATTTAAAGAACAATGAATTCATGTTTAGAGCAAATACATGCATTTAATGTTACATACCTTTATGTAATTGCACTGTATTTATTATAATAACTGTAACAAAACTTCCCATGGCACCACTGTCCAGCTCGCCTGTGCTTCTCCACATGTCAGAATAGTGATGTCACTGAATCGTGTGATGTTACCCAGCTGTGATGTCATTCCCACCAAGCCTCTCTTCCTGATCCTCTGCTCACGTGTCATGTTCAGACGGACCATCATGGACTCAATAGTCAATAGTATTAAGAAATGACCATCTGAAACATCAATAAATGCTTATTTACTGAACAATTTACTGTAAGAGCAGACTTCTGTATTGACTAATATCCGAGAGCTGAAGAGATTATTATAGGGTTAGTTCACCCAACAATGACAATTCTCTCATCTTTTATTCACCCTCATGCATCTCCCAGTGTATGATTGTGAGAAAATTTAAATTTTTAGGTGAAATATCCCTTTAACAAGTAAACTAATAATTGTCAGTCTGCCTTCCATAAACCTTTACAACATGTAACTGTGCTGCTCCTCTTTGCTCTCCCGTTCTGTCTGGAAGTCTCTGCAGTCTCTGATCTCCTCAGGAGCATGTATTGCTGCTGGAGTTCCTAGATTACAGAGCTAAGAAGTGCCACTCTCCTCTGTTTATCAACAAGCTCCTATTTCCTGTCTGTTTCTGTTATGTCTCCATCTATGTATAGACCGAGAAGTGTTTGGGAATGAATGTAAACTATCACTAAAATCATGTATTTACATTAAAATCCGGGATGAATGCATTCACAAACTATTTTGTCTTGGTAACATGATCTGATTAAAACAGGGTATTGAAAAACAGAAAAAAGTAGGACAGGACTTGATTTTATCCACCAGATATTCACTGGATCAGGAAAAGTTGGTGTTCCATACCGGAATGGAGCCGGGTATTTATATTACATTTTTATGAGAGAGAAAAATTTATAGGAATAATATTTAAAATGTATTGGAAACAATAAGACCAGCATGTATTAATAAAGTAAATTGGATCCATTTTGACTTCATGTTGACTTTAATACTCATTTACACTTTTTAAAAATCAAAGTAAATTGCTAGAAAATTGAAGAGCTTGCCATAATGCATCGGAGCAATTCGAGGAGGTACATATATCCTCCTGGCTGAGGGCTCTTTTAACCCAGATGCATTTGTCTTTTCTCTATCATCATCCTCATCTGATTCACTGAGCTATGTATGTGGAAGAAATGTATATATACATTATATTATATTTACTTACACCTTTCCATTAAGCAGACTTCTTTGTAAACCAATGGACAGCACTATAATAACTAGGAGCTTACCTTGCTGGCCAGATTCTGAGGATTAAGACAAAAGTGCAGAGTGTAGTTTTCAGCTGAAAGAAACACCATCATAAAGTCAAATGAGCTTGTAATAAACATGTTTTATGCATGTAACAGCATGGTTAACACTATGTTGTGTCCAGTGCTGTAGTGTAAGAATAAAAGATGTACTGAGGCTGCCTGTGACTGCTGTCCGCACTCATTTATCAATCTGATATTTCAGCTTTTGATCAAGGGGATGCATTTTCTCCAGAACCTATGTAAAAAAATATATAAATAAAGGGAGAGAAACATCTACTATTTTAGAATAGACATCTTTAAAATGTACAATCTAAAATCATACAAATGTAATACATAAATGCATTTAATTGCATTCATTTAAAGGAGTCCTACCGTCCTAATGGTGACCAGCCTGAGGGTGGCGCTGTTGTCCTTTAGACTTTCTCCCTCTGTCTTTAAACTCATCAAATGTGTAATGTCTTGCAAGTAAAACAGTAGCATATTACCATTTATCTCAAGTCCAGAAAAGACGAACCCTAGACATAAAGTATGATAAGTGTCACTGGAAAGGTTTCTTGGGGTAATACCTATTTATTCTATAATAACTATTTATTTGGGGTAATAGTTCTACCTTAGATGTTTGAAAAGCTTTCTCTCTGACGTTCTTTATAAGGTCCCGTACATGGCTCGTTATTGACGCAATCTGAAAATAATAATGATAATAAAAACAAACACCAACACCTATCACTCACATTTTTTTCTCTATCTTTTATTTCTAACCCAAAGATAACCGTTTTTACCAGGGACTAAAAACGAAATGTTTTTCATTCTGGTTCGCTTTAAAACAAAACAGCATTTTTATGTTGTTAAAAACTGATTAGAACTAAATGTAAGTTTTTTTTAAACTTACATTACTCTGTGCCAAGTGTGGGTGAAATACCAATAGTCCATCCACAACGGGCAATTAGGGTTTCCTTCAGGATCAAAGCACACGTTTCATTTTATAGGCAAGATGAAGTGCTGAAGTTCCAAAAATGTCCTGTGGCCTTTGGATTAATAAAAAATAAAAATAAAAATGGAACAAAATTAACCAGTTATAACGGATTACCAGAACAACTGAACATCGCTTTGTTCTCGTTTCGGTTATGTCCTGCCAAAAATTTCGTTCGTTTTCTTTCCTTGAACTCTTTTTAGTCCCTGGTTTTTACTACAATTACTTTAAATTATTCACCAGTGTCATAAAAATGGCAGAAATATGCAGTAATTTGAAGATCCAGTATTAATGGTATTATTCTTATCCTGTAGTAACAATGGTATTTGTAAGTAGGCTACGGTTGCCCATGTAATGTCATATCTAGTACACACAATGTAAAATAGAATGTTGTGAATAGGGTTGCTACTCCTCCCGTAAAAATATGGGACGCAATTTGTCCCGTATTTAAGCTGGTCAGATGGCATCACGGTGAAATCGTTCCAGATCGCTAATTTAACATTGATATAAGTTAGAAAATTAGCCTACGGTGTGCTGTCTGAAAAGTCCACAAATGGTGCCAAATCAAGTCATGGGTTAGGAATATATAAAAGGTGTATTAATATTAACTCTTAACGCATTTATTGCTAAAACTGTTGAGGATGTGATTCTCTGACTCAACTTCAAAAGTGGCAACCCTAGTTGTGAAGTACACACCTGTTGTGAGACCGTTCAGTAACCGCACAGCAGTGGGTAGATCACTGGCAATAAGATGCTGAAAAAGACGAGGATATCAGTTTAATCATTTTGAGATAATAAAGAGAGAAAAATAGCAGCATGTTAGCGATTGTAGGTTGGAGTAAATTGACCATATTTAACAATTAAAAGTTGATGCCATAAAGTGACACAATAAGGGATCTCACTCGCTTTAATTATACATTCAAATAATGAAAGATTTCTCATTCACAGCAGTAGTAGCCGCCATCTTGGTTTTACCATGTCTATGGATAGCACGTAGGGACAGAAACCAAAGTGAATCTCCACAACTTGGTCCGAGTCTTCATCACCGCTCTATTATTTATTGTTCTCATTCTTCTGTCAGTCACATAGTTTGACAACAAGCGAAAACACGTAAAAACTGCTTTTGATTTCTCGAGTGACAACGTGTTCCTTTAAAAAAGTTCTTCATTGAAAACATGTAACAGAACATAAACATACATTCAGGGGGATCCATAAAAAGAAAGTAAAACGGAAGAGATGGTCTTTTAGCTTACTTGTTAGAGAACATTTTCAGAAATGTCCCCTGGCCATGTGATTTCATGTTTCCCTCCTTGTTCATGTGTCTTGCTTTCATTGGTTTATTGTCTTGCAACCATATTATCAGTTCTGTCTTGTCATTGGCTAACATTGTCATGTTTCTCCCTTGTCCAAGTATTTAAGCCTCATGTTTGCCATTGTCCATTGTCAGGTACAGTGTTTATTTAACATTGTTTGGAAGTCAAGTCAAGTCAAGTCAAGTCAAGTCAAGTCAAGTCAAGTCTATGTTTATGTTTTTGTAGTCATGTTATTTTCATGCTTCATGTAAATAAACAGCACCTGGGTTCTTCACTTCTTTGTCATCCTCTGCCTGTTACTGGCAGCCATCTCTACAGATAATGATGATAAATAATTTTTAAATGAACCTCAAGACGTTTATTTTTAAAGCGCAAGTTTCGATCTTGTTAATAATTTTATTCTGCATGTTATATTTAAGTTATATATACACTCACCTAAAGGATTATAACACCATACTAATACTGTGTTTGACCCCCTTTCGCCTTCAGAACTGCCTTAATTCTACGTGGCATTGATTCAACAAGGTGCTGAAAGCATTCTTTAGAAATGTTGGCCCATATTGATAGGATAGCATCTTGCAGTTGATGGAGATTTGTGGGATGCACATCCAGGGCACGAAGCTCCCGTTCCACCACATCCCAAAGATGCTCTATTGGGTTGAGATCTGGTGACTGTGGGGGCCATTTTAGTACAGTGAACTCATTGTCATGTTCAAGAAACCGATTTGAAATGATTCGAGCTTTGTGACATGGTGCATTATCCTGCTGGAAGTAGCCATCAGAGGATGGGTACATGGTGGGCATAAAGGGATGGACATGATCAGAAACAATGCTCAGGTAGGCTGTGGCATTTAAACAATGCCCAATTGGCACTAAGGGGGCCTAAAGTGTGCCAAGAAAACATCCCCACACCATTACACCACCACCACCAGCCTGCACAGTGGTAACAAGGTATGATGGATCCATGTTCTCATTCTGTTTACGCCAAATTCTGACTCTACCATCTGAATGTCTCAACAGAAATTGAGACTCATCAGACCAGGCAACATTTTTCCAGTCTTCAACTGTCCAATTTGGGTGAGCTCTTGCAAATTGTAGCCTCTTTTTCCTATTTGTAGTGGAGATGAGTGGTACCCGGTGGGGTCTTCTGCTGTTGTAGCCCATCCGCCTCAAGGTTGTGCATGTTGTGGCTTCACAAATGCTTTGCTGCATACCTCGGTTGTAACGAGTGGTTATTTCAGGCAAAGTTGCTCTTCTATCAGCTTGAATCAGTCGGCCCATTCTCCTCTGACCTCTAGCATCAATAAGGCATTTTCTCCCACAGGACTGCCGCATACTGGATGTTTTTCCCTTTTCACACCATTCTTTGTAAACCCTAGAAATGGTTGTGCGTGAAAATCCCAGTAACTGAGCAGATTGTGAAATACTCAGACCGGCCCGTCTGGCACCAACAACCATGCCACGCTCAAAATTGCTTAAATCATCTTTATTTCCCATTCTGACATTCAGTTTGGAGTTCAGGAGATTGTCTTGACCAGGACCACACCCCTAAATGCATTGAAGCAACTGCCATGTGATTGGTTGATTAGATAATTGCATTAATGAGAAATTGAACAGGTGTTCCTAATAATCCTTTAGGTGAGTGTATATATATATATATATATATATATAAGCTTATTTATGTTTCCATTAAAAATACAATGATGCAAAGTTGAGTTGTGAAACAATACTAGATACAATGCTAATAGACGATATTAAAACAATTCCTCAAAAAACAGTTGTAAGAGTGCGATTATTTATAAATCACTTTAGAATTCTGAGTATTATTTCCACCCTATCACAACATTTTTATAAGCGTTGTGTGTCAAAGGTTAAAATGAGTTGGCCCAAACTGTTAATCTCCATTTTACGTTTATACCTTCACAATTTTCTGACCTCCCCGTAGTTTTGAATTTCGCCAGGAGATGGCGCATGATTCCATATTAAATCACATCAAATCAGCGTCTGTGTGTTTCTCAGCAAATGAAGAGTGAGGAGCAATGAGCATGATAAGCTGAGGACCAGAAATTGAACAGTGTGTGCAGTATATACTGCATGTGAAAGTTTAGCAGAAAAGAAATTAAAATACTAAATTAAAATACTTAAAGAGATAGTTCACCCAAAAATGAAAATGATCTCATCATTTACTCACCCTCATGCCATACAAGATGTGTCTGACAAAACACAAATGCAGATTTATGGAATGGTATTAATGGTATCTCAGCTCTGTAGGTCCATATAATGCAAGTGACTGGTGACCAGAACTCAGAAGAAAGAACATAAGAAGAAAGAAAGTAATGTGAGTAAATTGACTTGTATAAATCATCAAAATGGCTAAATATATATTTAAAGGGTACAATTAATGCTGAGGAGGTGCCTGGGACAAACATTTTATAAATTTATTTGTTTTATTTTTTTTTAATTTTGACCGCATTAGCACACAATCAAGCATTTTTTCTCTATATAAATTTTAGATTTGCACTGCCTTCTTTTTCAGGGTGTCAGGCCACTGTGGGTCTCTCAGCTTGAATCCCATTAGCCCAAGTCACAATCCATCCTTGGGTGGTATTGGTTTAAAAGAACAACTAATCAAGTACAAAGCAGAAGAGAATAAGGTGAAGTGAGGTGTTCAAATACAGTAGGGTTAAAAAAGGTTGGGTTTCACATGTGTCCACATGTGAAAATGCCTCTATTTCAGATTTTTCTATTTGAATAAATTTTTCATGATAAATTGTATTATCAGCATTACAATTTGAGTAAAATTGCATTGAAAAAAAATAAACAGATTTTCAGAATGTATTTGGTGTGGGCTCCTTTTGCATTAGAAATAGCATGCACTCAAGTTGGCTTTTAAAATGTTTCCAAAGAGCATCTTGTGGGCTTCAGTGGAAGCAAGGAAAGGAGTTAATATGGCCAGTGTCACAAATTTGCTTACATTCTTATTCACTTTACGTTATAACATTTCTATGTTTTACATTTTTCAAAATCCAAAAATATCCTGTTAATTTCTAGGTTAAGATTTTCAGTGTAAACTCCAACTTTTGAACCCCACTGAGCAGCAGTGGCCAAAAGTATTGGCAGTGAAATAAATTTTGTGTTCGCAAATTTTTATGCTTAAGTTGTTGTGGTGTTGATTCACATTGTTTCTAGATTATTGTGCAGGGTGATCAGATGCATTTTAAATTAATTTAAGTCATATCAGCAGCACCTGGGAAAGTGTGAACGAGTACTAGTTAGATGAAATCACTCTATCATTCTGTTTGGATTATAAGAGCAGACTGATTGCTATAAAAGGAGGGAAGAAGTGCTTCCAATCATTGTGTTCTTGTTCGCAATGGTTACCTCTAAAGAAAGAAATGCAGCCATCATCGCTTTGCATCAAAATGGCCTCAAATGCAAGAAAATTTCTGCAAAGAATATTGCACCTGAAAGAACCATTTACCGGATCATCAAGAACTTCAAGGAGAGAGGTTCAACTGCAGTGAAGAAGGTTTCAGGACGTCCCAGAGTGTCCAGCAGGTGCCAGGACTGTCTCCTCCTGAGGAGTCCGCTACGGAATCGTGTCACCACCAGTGCAGAGCTTGCTCAATATTGGCAGCAGGTGTGAGTGGATCTGCATGCACAGTGAGGAGAACACTTTTGGACAATGGCCTGGTGTCAAGAAGGGCAGCAAAGAAGCCACTTCTCTCCAAGAAAAACATCAAGGAAAGACTGAAATTCTGCAGGAAGTACAAGGATTGGACAGCAGAAGACTGGTGCAAAGTTATTTTCTTTGATGAAGCCCCCTTCCGACTGTTTGGGACATCTGGAAAATCGATAGTCCGGTGAAGAAAAGTTGAACACCATAAAGAGTCCTGTGTTGTGCCAACAGTGAAGCATCCTGAGAACATCCATGTGTGGGGTTGCTTTACATCCAAGGGAGTGGGCTCTCTCACAATTCTGCCCAAAAACACTGCCATGAATAAAGAATGGTATCAAAACATCCTGCAAGAGCAACTTCTCGGGGCAATTTGGTGATGATCCATGCATTTTCAAGCATGATGGAGCACCATGTCACAATGCAAGAGTGATAATGAAGTGGCTCGGAGATCATTACAGTGAAATTGTTGATTCGTGGCCAGGCAAATCCCTGTATCTTAATCCCATAGAGAACCTGTGGTCAATCCACAAAAGGCGAGTGGACAAGCAGAAGCCCACAAATTGTGATCAAATCCAAGCACTAATAAGTCAAGAATGGATCGCCATCAGTCAGGATTTGGCCCAGAAGCTGATATCCAGCATGCCAGAGTGAATTGCAGAGTAAATATTGATTCTTTGCATATATTGAATTTTTTGGTCAATAAAAGCCTTTAAAACTCATGAAATGCTTATCATTGTTTTCCAGTACACCATAAAAACATGAGAAAAAATTATCTACAAATACTGAATCAGCAAACTTTGCAAAACACAAAATTGATGTCACTGCCAATACTTTTGGCCATGGCTGTACATGAAGAGAGGAATAATAGGTACTGGTGATGATACGAGATGAGAAATGGACTTAAAGAAGAAAAGAGAGAGATGTGTCTGAGCTTTAACTTAAGCTCTCTGTGTGGCCTTGAGCAGCCACCGCTGTACCTAAGGGTCGACGCGCTTCCTGTTAACCCTCCCAACATGATGGACCTTACAGGAATCAATAATGAATCTGTGTCTGGCCCTCTATTACATTTAAAGGAAATCATACATGCTTTTGACAAAGCCTTTCCCGAACATACACTCTCTCACTCTCATCTTTGTTTGTTAAATGTCTGTATGTGTGGTTGCTGTACGTACAATCCCCCTTTTTCTGCAAACAGAGAATGTAAAAATATCATTATTGTTATCTGTCTCTATGGTAGCTGCTAGATGAATGTTTGTTCTCATTGATTAGAGGGAAAAGGCTATAAAAAGTTTGTCCATTCTACTGTCTCTCATCACTAAATGGCGAGAGTCATTCTGAGAGTGTCTTTCTTTGTCCACTGATTGGATGTGCTTTAGTGTTGTCCTGTGATGCTTTAAGAAAGGGCTCCCACTTAAATGAGAATTGCCAATTGCTTGGTTAATATAATTGTGTTAAATGCAACTAGACTGACTCTAGATATAATAATAATTCACCTTTAGCTCCCCTTGACACACTAACACTGAGTACAAAGATATAGGCAGGGAGTATAACAGTAGAAAGTGAGTGAAATACAGACCTCATTGAAAACCTAAAGGCCCCTTACCAAGCGCAGCAATCCAAGCAGATTGACGTCATGCTCATGCAAAAAGCCAGGGCCACATTACAAAGAATCCAATGGTAACACCACATGAGCTGCTGCTCAATGACAATGGAGCGCTGAGCACCTCCACACCGGCTATCAGGGGAGTTTTAACAGTTATGCGTCCTGCCATATAAAGGATTACTAGGGCTGTTTCTGTTACACAGATAACATACAACTGTTTTTGACATAGACACCATGCAGGCAAAGCAAATCCTGCCGAGATGTAGGAATTAAGCCTTCTCTTTTCGACAAGAGGCTTTTGATTTAAAGCTAAAATTCATGCAGAATTCTGGTCTTTTAACCACTTTCCCTAATAAATGATAAAGAATGGAATTAATGTTTGTTTGTTATTTTGCCCCTTTCAAGTAATTTAATGATAAACCGATTACGTTTATTTGTATTTTTCCCATTAAAATAATTTTTATATGTATTTGTTTATTTAAAAAAAAAATTGCTTTGTTTACTAATTTACAAAATTACAATTTTGTATTACTATGTACTTTTAACATATTAAAGAATATTGATCTATTGATGTAAAATGTGTGTGTATATATATATATATATATATATATATATATATATATATATATATATATATATATACAGTATTTGGCAGCATTTGAGCCCTGCAACAAATGTCATGGTCCCCACAAGGCCCCCCACTGAATACTGAGTCAGTCCGAGAATACTTAAAGAGACAGAAGTAATTGAGACAGCAGAAATAGACAGAAGAACTGGGGTGAATTCTCCAAGAAGCTTTGAACATCCTATCTGCCAACAAACAAGAACATATTTGTCCAGGTGTACCTAGAAGAAATGGGGCTGTTTTGAAGGCAAAGGTGGTCTCACCAAATATTGATTTAGCATTTTTTTTATGTTTACTGGACATTTTATGATGTTAATTGATACATGAGAACTATTTATGGCATTATTTTTGAAGACATCCTCACTATGCAGCATTTTCCCATGTGCCTAAACATTTTGCACAGTAATGTGCGTATGTATATATAAGAAAGCCTACAGACAAGTGATGTAGTATTTACATTATAATGTGGATTAACAGGATGCTTTCTGATGCCTGCATTGATTTCACATGATTTCTCTTCCAGAACTTACAGTAATATCAGGGGAATAAATGCCCATCAGAACACTATACGCTGTTACAATTCTGTATCGGTCTATGATTGGCATGCCTGCATCAGCTTGTTTAATTAAGACTCCAGTTATTGATGGTTGGTTGGGGGGGTGGTGGGGTAGTAGATGCTAATAAGTGGGTGAAGAGCTGTTCAGCAGCACTCAGCATTTTTCTCCTAAAGTTTACTGTAAACACTGGGCTTTTTCAACCGCTTCCCAGCATTCTTAATAGATGTAAATGGGGTAACACCTCCAGGCATTGTCTAGCAAGGGCGCCAAGCAAAGATCCTAACATTGTTTAAGGGCCCACCAAACATTTCATATTCGTGGATGCCAATTACCCGCACATGAATGCATAATTGCTCCAGAGGAGCTTAAAGTAGCAAGTGTTAAAAGAATAGTTATTTCAATGAAGCCTTCAGGCCATGTTGATCAAAATCAAGTGGGGAAGGCCAGGCTTTAAGTCCATCTCCTGAGGAACTTTGGACAATGTAAAGAGGGTGTGGGTTGATCTGATCGTCAGGCCCACAACTGAGTTAATGAAAATGAATGAGGGACTTCCCTTGTCAATTTATCAGGAAATAACAGTAAATTTAGCATGGCCTAACAAAACAGTGATGACTGTTTCCATTAAAAGCCATTAATTAATCTTTTAATGAATCATTAATACAAACAGTGGGGTCCAAAAGTTTGAGACCACATCGAAAGGAACATTCACATAAAACAAATAAGACATATTTACAATTCTGCACTAGTTTTAGACTGCTAATCAAATAAGAATACTTATGACACTGACCATGTTAACTCCTTTGTATAAAAGGTCAGATTTCCTTGTTTACAGAAGCAAATAAGACAATCTTAACAACACTCTAAAATCATGTTGGGAGAATATGGATCATCAGGTTTTGCAAGCGGCAGTCAATTTTCCAATTAAATTTTTCCCTGAGATTTCTTCAGAGACCTGGTGTAGCAGAATTACAACATTTGTATATATCCATATATATTTGTACATATACACATATATTATATATTTACACACACATATACATACATGTATATATATATATATATACATACACACAAAAACACAAATATACACACACACACACACACACACACACACATTACATTGCATATTGAATGTAATAGCTTGCTAAAGTCACACTATATTCACCTCAAAGCAAAATATGTTTTAAAGGGGTCATGACATGAGGAATCAAATTGTATCTTTTGACACATAAAAGGTCATTAACATATTGTACGTTTCTGAACTGAAAAATTCCTCCTTAATAGAAAAATAATTAATTAAACCAGATTCTAGAAATGGCCAGTTTGGAATTAGTGGAGCTTGTGACATCACAAGGACCAAATACATCTGCAAAATGACTGCAATATCAAGTTCAAACTCTATATAGGAGACCTCCATTATGTTTCATTCAGCTATGCTGTTTCTTGCTGTTTTGAAGGCGTCCTGGACCATTTTTGCACCCATCTGTTCTATATTTAATTGTTACTCTTTTGCAAACATGCACTATATGGACATCTTTGATTGTTTGATGCGTTTCTGGCGATGTGTGCCTCAATTTAAGAGCGAAACTTTTAAAAATGCATCTAATTATGCTGCCGCCGCTGTCTGAGAGAAGCACATGTTGTTCTGTATGTAAAAAAAGACAGAAGATATGAGATGTCGCTCTGGGGAAGACCAGCGTCTCTGCTTTGGCCTGTTGAAGCACCCAGCATCACCATGGACTGTATTCCATTTGCGTATTCAGAACTTTTCAGCGTGGATTGCATGATTTTGGCTCATATCAGCATGGATTGCTTGTGAACAAATCACAATATTATTCAAGCTTTGCAAAGGAACTGAAAGATGCAGCAATTATACACTACAAGACCCGTGAGTACACAATTGAATTCACAAATGTTTCAAATGTCATGACTGATACATTCACATGAAATGTCTTGGCTGTACATTATGTGTTAACCCTGAAAAGTAGTTTTGTGAATTATAATGTAATAACTCAGATTGAGTTTCAAATATGGCTGTATTTGAAGGACTGCATGAAGTTAGCCAATCAGAACAGTGGGCATTTACATTGAAGTCTTAAAGTGTCAGACAGCTTTAAACTGAGCTTTTCAGACAGAGTGCCAGAGACAGGGTGGAAAAAGATAATATATTATTAAATTATGACTGTTTTGGTGCAAAAAAAAACTTGACATTATAAGTGTATCTGTAGAGAAGATAATAAAATGATAAAAAAAAAAAAATATGCCATGACCCCTTTAAAATCAAGATTTTACCATAGACTGCCATTGTTTTACAAAGACACACAAAATCCCCCCTAAAACAAAAGATGAAAAAAAAAAATCAAGACTTTTATTGTGAGTGGCTTTCTAAAAACAAGGAGGCAAAAGAAAATACATGATCAAAGTCAATGCTTGGGTCTCTGAGGCACGTTTAAGCTAATGTTAACACAAGCAATTCTGCTCTAGTCAATGTTATTAACCTCATAATTAAACAAATAAGAATAGTAAGGTCTACAAATTTATAGTACAAAATCTGAATATTAGCTTATATTCCTTATAAATCTGAATATTAGCTTATAAATTATATTCCCAAAGTGGAGAAAGTATTTGAGAGTAAAACATCTAAGCAGATATTCAATTCAATTAATTTAAGCTAATTAATTGAATTGTGCTAAAATTCTCTTAACAGCCTTTGCATTTGCTTTCACCCCTGATATTCTCCTAAAGTCACTTCAGCAAATGGCTGCTCATTTAGTTTATAATGTTGGAAGCTGTAGCGAAACCAGCATTACCAATCTACACAAATGACACTGCCATGTGTCCACAGTTTTATTTGCCCCTACTGACTCATTGTGAGCCCTAAAACCACTGTGTTTCCGCTTATGGGTTCCATCTCTTTAATTGCCCCACCTATACTGTAAATTAGACTTTACTCTGAATTAGCTTCAGCCAGTCCTGATGCATTTCAATAGCTCCCCTAGTGTGCTTCAGTGCAGTCTAGCCAACATGCTGCCTCATCTCTAGTCTTTAACCTCTCGGCAACTTTATCCCCTGTTTTACCATCTTAAGCAGATTCTAGTGCTGGCTTAAGACCCTTCCTCAAATAGCTGAGCAGGAAATATCAGGCCATCATTAGTTGCACCTATTTAAACTGGGGTTAACAATCTGTTACAGAAAGCTGTCACTGATCACATTTAAGCAAGTTTGTGCTCACAAGCTATCATATATAAATCCATTAAGAACGCCTTCACATTTTGCAGTAGCACAGGTTATCTGTGCAGATACTGCTATTATCTGTTTAATAACGATATATTGTGTTGAAGTATGGCTTTCCATGTCCATGTGCAAGCATTAATGATCTTTTGAATTTATGGTTGCAATTATACAGTATTTCAATGCATTTGGGTCAGACTCATCCCATATCATCTTAACCAGAGGTCACTGGCTAAACATTTTTTTTTGACGTGTAATATTTTACTGATGAAAATAAACATAAATGATTATGATGGTATGATCCAAAAATGTGAAAATCATGTTGCTTTTCCAAAGTTGGAGTGCCTATAACTCCAGAAGTATTACATTTATATTTATTATCCTTTTAGATTTTGGTTCAGAACCAACTTTCCTTCTTGTATCTTCATTAAGGCCTGATATCAAATTATGACGTTTCTTTGTTTTCTTTGTTTGAAAATGCTGATTATTTCCAAGTTGAATTAGATGTTGAATCCCAATGGACTCAAAATGGAGACATTTTGACTTAAATTTTAAGTTGTTTCTTACCAACAACCTATCGTATGTCTTCAGACAACTTGGAATGGAATTACAAGGACTACTTTTATGGTGTTTTTGGTCCTTTTTAAAGAAATATCCAGGGTTCAACACAAGTTCAGCTCAATATACAGCTTTTGTGGCAAAATACTGATTTCCACATACAAATATTTTCAACTCATCCCTTGTTTACTTGCATTTACAGTTAGGCACTTACAATAACAGTAGGGCTAATTCTTAAACACAAAAATACACACAATGTTAATATTATGCATGTTAACATGATTCTAGTGTGAATAAATCGCTTAATAACCTAATCAGTATAAAGTTATATCCAACGTTACAGCTTCATTGCCATGACAACGCAATGGCAGTAAACTTCACACTAAAATCATGTTAGCTTGCATAATGTTTAACCTTGTGGCTAAACTTTTGAAACAGCGTGTATTTTAATGTACTGGCCCATTAATGTCCATTGCAAGTGCCTTACTGTAACTGCAATTTTTGCTTCTTTAAAATAAAATGTCCTGTGTTAATCAACATCATGCCACAATGGTTGGCGATTGAGTTTAACTAGTAGTGAACACAAAATATTACTTTAACCTTTCAAGTGAGCCACTATCAACTGCCATTTTCTTGAAAAGACATTCCACACTGTGCATCAAAATGTCATTTTGAGTTCCACATATAAAAGTCACACTGGTTCAAAATGATGTGAAGGTGAGTAAACTCCATCCTGTTGGATGCATAAATGTCTATGTGTGCCTGTGTCTCTGAGTGTGTTTGTGCAGGGGGAGGGAAAAGCATATGGAGCAGGCAGCTCTCATTTGCGTGTGTCCACTCCACTTCCTCTCCTCCCCTGCTTACAGTAAGTGGCTTCTTGAAGCACAGCTGCCAATGGAGCAGTGTTAGTCCCTCCATTCACCCTCAGAGCTGTTTGCTGTGTAATTACATTTCACCCAGCCTTTGTTCAGCCCTTAATCTGGAGGCTGTATTGTGGAGCGCACGTGCCCGACCCTCGTTCGAGGGGCCAGAGCTACCGGACCCAGGTCCCCCACTCATCCCCCCACCACTCCTTCTTTTCACACTCTGATCTAGAAGTGTGCTGATCTACAATGACCTGAAAGGGCACAATTAGCAGACTGCCAGCTACGGTGAGGAGAAACAGGGGAAATCTGAGCACAATGGCTTCAACTTCTATATGGCACTCTGAAAACCCACTGCCATGTGCCACAAGGAATGCACATCCACACTCATTTGCGACTATTGTGACAACTGGCTTTTGTGATTCATGTGTTAGAGGGCACACTTTGCTAATGATTTGATTGGCACAAGTATTATTAGGTGGAAATGCTTCTTAACAAATGAGATTTGGAGAAGTTGAACTGTCATTCAGGTGCAGGTCCTTATTTAGTCCTCAGAGCTCTGTCAATGATTGTATGAGGATCAATGCATAGGGACAGTTGGCAGACAAATAAATAACAGGCCACACCAAAGTTAGATAGACAAATAAAACTGTATCCTCAATGGACAAATCCATCAACCAAAAAAGAAAAAGTCAAAAGAAAGGAACTTAAAGAAAAGTTTGGATTGATTAGTCAACTTCTCAACCAACCTTCACATAATGTGTTTGGTGTCATGTGTAGTTTACTTGGTGGTAAATTGAAGCTTATGAATCATAGCATATTCAATCAATATAAGTGATGAAGCTTTCAGAAAAACAGTAGTTCAAGGCATTTTGCAAATCTTTGTTTTATCTCCTTTTCTCCCAATTTGGAATGTTCAATTTCCACTACATAGTAGGACCTCGTGGTGGCACAGTTCCGGTTGGCGGAGGACAAGTCTCAGTTGCCTCCACTTCTGAGACCGTCAATCCGCACATTTTATCATGTGGTTGTTGTGCATGCTACTCACCGCAATCCACACGCAATTTACCACACGCCCCATTGAGAGCAAGAACCCCTATTCGTGACCACAAGGAGGTTACCCCATGTGACTCTACCCTTCCTAGCAACAGGGCCAATTTGGTTGCTTAGGAGACCTGGCTGAAGTCACTCAACATGTGATTTCTGGATTCGAATTTACAATTTCGACATTTTGCAAATCTTGACATCTTTTTATGTTCAAGAGCGCTATGAAAGAAGCTCACTCAGTGGCTTGCATGTTCCAGTGTCCTTGAATTGTTTAGTTCTAAAAACAAGACAAGAACTTGCATGCATGCCACTGTGAACAAGCTTCTCCAATAGCGGTTATGAACTTGCAAAGGACGTCAACATTTTCACTGAAAATGAATTAGGGTGCTTTTACACTTGTTTTTTTAAATTGCTTGGACCGAACTCGAGCTTGTTTCCTCCCCCTCCCACTGCCCCCACTTGTCTCTGTTCATATCATCAAAAATGAACATTCTTTCATTATTTACTCACCCTCATGCCATCCCAGATATGTATGACTTTCTCTCATCTGCTGAACACAAATGAAGATTTTTAGAAGAATTCATGGTTTTTAGTGTTCACATTCTTCATGCATACTGCCCCCTAATGGGCAGGGAGAAGAATTTCAAGCAAAATATGACTTGAATATTGATCTGTTTCTCACCCACACCTATCATATCACTTCTGAAGGTATGGATTAAAAAACTGGAGTAATATGCATTACTGTTATGATGCTTTTATGTGTTTTATGGAGTGTCAAAATTTTGGCATGCATTCACTTGCATTGTATGGTGTGACAGAGCTGAAATATTCTTCTAAAAGTCATAATGTGTGTTCTGCAGAAGAAAGAAAGTCATACACATCTGGGATGGCATGAGGGTGAGTAAGTGATGAGAGAATTATCATTTTTGGGTGAACTATCTCTTTAATATAATATGCATCATAAATATAGTATGACAGAAGTTATACAATACGTAATGTTGTATGCATTATTCAGTTGAAACGGCAAGCATTCTATCTGGATACTACGTGGTGTATAGAATCTAATTTTGCTTAACTCAATGAGATCAGACACAAAGGGTGAAGCTCAGTTTGTTTTTCATGCCAACACACTATTAACAGTTTCTAATTGTCTCATTCATCTTTTCACTGTGACAACTAAACCCAATGTGTTATTGATAACTCATCATGTATAAGGTTATATTTACAGCGGTGTGGAATCTGTTTCTCAAACAGTGGAAGAATTCAATGAACTCTAGAGCAGAAATCCACACTTGACTAGAGAGAGAGGAGGCATGGTAAACACAGCCGGGGAGTTATTGATCTGATCTGATGTGTGGGTTTGGACGTGTATAATGCTCATATGAGGATTGCGCTCCCTCCCTGTGGCAGCCCAATGGCCCAGTGGTTACCTGTCCCTGCATCTGCTCCCAATCTGTAATGAAACAAATCAACAAGTTTCTTTTTGCTCTGTGTTTATATGACTAATTCCTGAGCAGCATACATACGTAAACCATCTGAGGTTATGTGGTATTGATCAAGTGATCAGGCCATCAGACAGGAGCTAGGAGAGGAGTGAGCTCTGTCCCCGTCTGATCAGTCCCACTGGATATGCATGATCAGTCACTCTGCTCTGAGTTGCCTCAGACATTCATTGTATGCACACTTAATACAGGGTTTGTTAATCTGCCATATATTATGATTAATCTAGACCAAACTGAAGAGTTTATCAAATGGATCTGCTTTTAACTATCAGAAGATAATATAAAATGGTGTATTACTTAATCCAAGGAGACCTGTTTGAGAGTTGTAAAAAGTCACAGAATAAACCTGATCCATCCATGATTCATGCCTGATGACATGGATTGGTAAGAATGACAGGATTGCAGGACCTTGGTGGGGTCTCAGGGGAGAAGGGATTGGATTATTTTATTTTTATTTATTTATTTTTTAAATCTCTGTAACTCTCCATATTTAACAGTTTGGGTGTTTTAAATATACACTTAAAATATTCTGCTTGAAATTCTTTATAGCAAAATAATCTTAAATGCTGAACAATTCTTTCTTCCAATCCTTTGTATTAATCCCCGTATTTATTGTCAATTTTTGGGATTTACTTTTTGAAAACTGGTATTGCTTAGTGTCCCTGGTATTAGTCACTGGATTTAAATAAAGTAATGCTAATGATAATCTTTGCTGCAAAATAAAATAAATAATTTATTTTGAAATTATGAGATAACTTTGAGTGAACTAATACTTATGACAAATATTTCTACATCGAATGCAAAAAATTACATAACTTTTTTTCAAATAAAATGATAAAATAAACAACAAGATACACAAATTATTGAAAAAAATCCACCTCAATTGCTGTCTTTCTCCACCATGAAACAGATCAAATCACTTTATTTACAGCTGTGAGCAACTGTTCCGAATATATAAACCTGGAATCTGTAGTACAGGGTCAGTTTGCTCTCTAAAACTTTCAAGTTTTATCCTCTTTTCACTTTACTTCATTGTAATTTGTGGCTTCATCAAGCCTTGTGTCATAATTGCAGTGTATCTGTCTCAGATTCATGCATTTAACTGCAATAATAAGCTCCCCAGGTGAGTCCATCTCCACCAAAAGACAGTAGAGACTTTATTAAGATGTCTTTGTCTGTTGCTTTTAAACCTGTGTGACCAATGGGTTCCATGTGAATGTCCGTGATGGCCATCCTCTCACACAGGTGATATACCCCTGTGACCTATTAGATGATGTGCTGTCCATTTAAGTACCTGTTCACAATCCCCACCTCAATAACATCCTAATGAAGAAGGCCTGATAGGTAATTGCTCCTGTTTTTGCCCTTGAAGCCATTCTCCAGGTGTGACACAAGTAGCCAAATGAGGTTGAGGGTCAGGGTTAGTTAGTGCTGGTGTGAGGCTTTAGACTTTAGTGGTGAGAAAGACTGACAGGGGACATTATCATCAGCAGTGGTCAGTAAGTGTGAAAAAGCACTGACCTGAGGGTTTTCGGACAGCCCTTTCACAAATATGATTGTGCATACACATGTGCAAAACATGAACTTGCACATTCCAGCTGTTTGGTTTATAGTGCATGGACACAGTCCAGATCAAGCCCTCTGACACACACAAATATTGATGAAATCAACACATTTTTGACACATCCACATTCTCAAGAATCTCTAGCAAAATGCTGTAATGTGCTTTAGACATGTGCACCATTGTTTTTATGAATGTTAATCAGGGATTATTTAAAAAATAATTCCCAAAAGTGGAAGATTTTGTTTTTATTTAATTTAAATGTATTTAATTGTATTTCATAAAAATAAATAAATAAATAAATAAAATGTCAATTGTTTGATATTCATTTTTAAAATGTTATACCACCCAACCACCCATCTTTACCTCATCATAATCTACTAAACCAGGACCAAAAACCATTAAAAAAGTTTTTTTTAACTTCTCTTGTACTCCTCTTTTAGGAAAGAATTTATTGTTCTGGCAAGGCAGCTATTACTTTTGCATCATGCAGTAAATATATTTTTGTCTTCTTTGTGTTCTTGTCCAAATGAGATAATCGCTCTCTGTGCACACAGCTCTCAATAGTTGCTCAGCAGGATAGAGTGAAATATAAGGTTGAAGATGGTGGTAATTATTGGTGATTTTCCCTGGCCCTATCGGTCATTAGGTAACACTGCATCATATTCTAACTGCGGAAAGACAGTCGATCAGTTCTCAGAGGCAACGTCTGGATAACTTCACTGATTATTGGTCAGATTCATAGTCCAAACCGTTAAGACTGATCACAAGAGGTGAGGCCACAAATCTGAAAACGCACAGTTGCAGTCAAAGGAGTAATTCTGCAAAAAATATTTATTCTTATTAAACTTTGATTTGTCACAAATGAGGCTGTACAATTCTGGCTTTTTCTCTGTTATAGACATCTAAAAAACCTTGTTTGGCCAGCATTCATTGGTCTGAAACTGATTTACACACAGAGAACACAGCAAAGAGAATTAAAGTTCTCTAGCAAAGTCTTGGTTGTGCCTAGACCCTGTTACTATCTATCTAACATACATTCCGCTTTGCCTTTAATAACCGTCTTCATGCACAGGGAGCTTTGATGAGTTGATTAAGCTAGGCTTTGCTGTTCCAGTCTCTAGCCCTGTGATGAATTAGTCTCAAGCTTATTAACTGGCTTATTCTGATCAATAAATTGCCGGTGCTGAACATTGCTGGAACAAAAGAAAAAATGCTTTCAACAACACACTGGGAAAAGGTAATCAAAGCAACACAATTATTAGGCTAACTAAGCACAGCTCGTTTGAGGAGGTATTGATAGGCTGGTTTTTATTGGTGGAATACATCTGGAAGATTATCAATGGAGTAGTTAAGAGTTTTATGATAAGTAATTAAAATATTTCAAAAGTGGCTAAGAATTATGTTTGAATATCTGATCTGTGTGAGTGTAATGACGCAGTTTTTTTTTTCTTCTAGTACGCACACTCTTGTTGCATAAATACGCTTAACTAATACACATTTATGCATTTGGCAGACACTTTTATCCAAAGTGACTTACGGTGCATTTATTACAGGTACAATATTCCCGGAGCAACCTGGAGTTAAGTGCCTTGCTCAAGGACACAATGGTGGTGGCTGTAACCAGAGACCTTCTGATTACCAGTTATGTGCTTTAGCCCACTACGTTACCACCACTCTTATGTGTCATTGTTATTTTTCATCCCCTTTTCTCCAATTTGGAGAATGCCCAATTCACACTACTTACTAGGTCCTCATGGTGGCATGGTTACTCACCTCAATCCGGGTGGTGGAGGACAAGTCTCTGTTACCTCTACTTCTGAGACCGTCAATCCGCGCAACTTATCACGTGGCTCGCTGTGCATGACACCGCGGAGACTCACCGCATGTGGAGGCTCATGCTACTCTCCGCGATCAATGCACAACTTACCATGCACCCCATTGAGAGCGAGAACCACTTAATCGGGACCACAAAGAGGTTACCCCATGTGACTCTACCCTCTCTAGCAACCGGGCCAATTTGGTTGCTTAGGACACCTGGCTGGAGCAACCTGGATTCAAACTCGTGACTCCACGGGTGGTAGTCAGCGTCAGTACTCGCTGAGCTACCCAGGCCCCCAATTAGGGGCACTTTTAACTACTTGACTTCTTCAGACTGTGTCATCTATGTTAAAAAAATATCACATACACTGTAATACAGATCTGATCATGGAATTCAACTGAGGAACAGTCTTCAAGTGGATTTAAGTATAATGTGTAATGATGTGGATGTTTGATATTGTTGGTGATGGTAATGATGCAACTTATGCTATGATATTAATGATATAGCTAAAACAAGTCATCTGTTCATTTACTTTCAACTAATAAAACCAACAATCAATAGATTGTATCAGAATTAAAACGTTGGTACAGTTTACTTTAGCGTTGTCTCTGTTATGGGATTATAAAGGGTTCATTAATGACTAATAATTAGCTTACAAATGCATTACAAATAATTGAAATGCAGTTATAACAACATGCATTAAAAGGGTGACTTTCTTGCAGTTCCTGCCAGTGTGAACCGTTTATCACACATGTAATAAATTAGTAACATATGGAATTTACCTTAATGTAGAATGGACACATGTGAAACATTTATTAAGGAGTTACCAAAATTAAAAATGTGCACATAAATGTTCAGTATGGTTTAATATGCTTTATTATATAACATATGCTGTGAGTTAGCAGGAAAGGTGATTTTGCAGAGGAGGGAACTAGGACTAGTATTTCAGACACCACTTGGAGTAGCATCATTCTTTTGAAATCAAGGTCACAAGGAAAGTCACAACACAAGTGAGTAAAAACATTACAGTAATTCATACAGTGCGAGCTATAGCAAAATTACATAATATCTCCTATTTTGATATTATCTCAAAAAAGGTCTCCTTCTTGAAGAATAACCCATGAACACACACACACAAACATACTGCGCTCCCAGAGGAATTCTGTTAATCTGTGGGTGGGCTCAGAATGATCTCCCCGTGTATGACCTCCCTGTGTGAAACATCTATTGTCCCATGAGAGGGTCTTCTAAAGCTGATCAGAGCTCAGCCTGACCAAATGTCCCTCATCACCTTTCTTCTGCTCATTCTAGAAGATATCAAGAGATATTTCAACCATCCTGTAATCCACAACAGCCAGCAACAGAGCAGACAACTCATGTTTCAGGGGATTTGATATGTTTTTCCCCATTAATCACTAACACTGCTGATTTCAACTTGACTGGATATTTTGTGTAAGGAAGTGGCAACACAGATGTAGGAAAAGTCGTTATCACACACAGAGGACTGGATGGATATTATGGGGTGTATTTTTTACTTAAAATAAAAAAATGTCTGTGCTCAGATGCTGTATTGTATACGGCCACTTGCAGTGATAGTTTACAGTGCTCTTGTATTCAGCATGCTACTAATGATGATCGTATGTACTGGACACCACAGCCTTCCTCACGACTGGCCATACTGACCTCTGTGTCTCCTTCCCCCTGTATGTGTGTGTGTGTGTGTGTGTGTGTGTGTGCGTGCGTGCTTGCATGTGTGTGTGTGTGTGTGTTATGAATGTGTAGCACTGATGGGATGCCTTAGGATGATGTTCTGAACCATTAGCTTGACTACTGTGAATGAAAAGCATTCTCCACTGCAGTTGCATTGATCCAGAAAAACAGTGCTTATTCCATCAAACAGGCATTCTGCTTCCAAATATTTTATTTAAGGCTTATTTTGCCCCATTTGTTTTTGGTATTACTTTTTGCTAAATGGGCATCTATTAATAAACACTAATTAGTTCACTAAATAGCAGCAAATTAGTAATAGCAAACTGCACTAATTAATAAAAGTACGAAATTCAAACTATACTATAGTATGTACTATATATATACTGCATATATATATATATATATATATATGGTATTAAATACAGCTTATTGTAAGCATATAGCTTGCAACATTATTATCGAATGTGCTGTCACAGGGTTGGCTTTATAATCATTAAACAAGGGCTTCTAATGTGCTTCATCCAAATTCATATATTTGTCTGTTTATAAAGCATTTTTATTCAAGTAATTTTAGTCAAGTGAATGTTCAGTTTGTCTTGTTATTTTGAAACGTTCAGCTGAATAAACAGTTAATTTATGGCTGCAGTTCTCTTAATTGTTTATTCTTGTTTTGATAAAAAAAAAAAAGACTTTACAATGTCAGTCAGCAAAGAATGCTCATGAGAACGGTCAGGTGTAAAGGTCTTTATCAATAACACCAACAGCTCAATATCACATTGCTTTAAACTGGGACTGTTCTCTGATAAATCCTCATTTATCTATGAGTGTGGAAGTGCAGCTAAGGGAAATCTGAGTAGTAATACTAGCCATTTAGCATATGGCATTCTCAAAATGTAAACACAGGCACAGGGCAGAGGCTGCAGTAAAACAGCCTCCTGGGATCAGGCCCCCAAAGACCCAATTTTAACACACACAGCACACACACTCATATAAACAGTAATGGAGATTTTCTAATGTCCAGTCAGACCCGTTATAGCACAATGACAACCTGAGGTCACACACACAGTCCACACAGATATCTCTCTCACTCATACTCTCACAAAATATATCTTAAATATTAGAATATGTTCCTCCCACTCTGTGTGCCCACTACATTCATATGGTTAAACAAATAATATTTTCGGTTTTGTATTTATATGCTCACATATTTATTGTTAAATACTCTATTTCGGTTTTGTCACTTTGAATGACAACATCTGGTAAATGGCTTAATTATTTATTTATGGAAAATGCTATTTTTCTCTAAGTGTAAATAGCAACCAAAAACATATTTTTTGCACTAAGTGCAAATAATGTTAAATGCTATTTGCACCTCTAGATTAATACTAATATACAGTATAGGGGCATCACTGCAGGGTGTTTATTGTGTTCA